>NW_015660496.1:920940-921313 GCF_001515625.1 Sinocyclocheilus rhinocerous | reverse complement strand
CGCACTGGTGTGTTGTCGGTGTGCACCAACGCATAGCGATCTCTTAGGCCTGGGAGGAAGTATTTCAAAGCTAGAAACACGGCCAGCATCTCCAGTCAACTTATGCGCCACGTGAGATGGCGGCCGCTCCACAGGCCACGGGCCGAGCAGACACTCATGACCACTCTCAACCGGTAAAAGATGCATCCGTCGCTAGCATATGCGGCAACCAGGAGCTCCCAGCACCAGACCCTGAAGTAAGAACCAAGGTTTCCTTCACATGTCTAAGGCACGTAGGCACCGCCGCATGACCTTGAGCATGCGAAGCAGGTTTCCCCTCGGGGAGAACCCCTTGGTCTTAAGCCACCACTGTAGGGGTCTCATGTACAGCAGG
>NW_015660496.1:920227-920913 GCF_001515625.1 Sinocyclocheilus rhinocerous | reverse complement strand
CCGTCCCGAAGGCCAACTTCTGGAGGAGTGAGCCTTGACACCCGAAGGAGAGGGGAGATCAGAGGGCTCAAGGCTATGGAATAGCATCCTGATCCACCACTAGCATAAGCTTCTCTGGCCAAAGGCCTCGGCCTCAGCGCACCACGGAGGAAACGTGTAAGAAGAGGGTGTCTTCCCACTGAATGGCCCCCGAGAGGGGCGTGATAGGCCACCATGGCCACCACGAAGACCTCTAGGGTGGAGTGGGTCAACCCTCGGATGAACAGGCCTGAAGGAACTCCAGAACTGTACCAAACGGGCAGTTAGCTGGGTCGAGCTGGCAGTCTCCACACCAAGAAGTACTGTTTCCTCATAGAGGGAGCTCTGGATAGAGGATGGTCTCAAGTGCCTACATCGTGGTCGAAATCCCACACCACGCCCAGATAAGTGGTTCTCTGTACTGGAGAAAGCACACTTTTCTTGGCATTAAGTCTTAAGCCCAGCTCTTTCGTGTGAGCGAGAACTACATCTCGATGTCGAACTGCCATCCACTCTGATTGAGCTAATATCAACCAATCATCGATGTGTTTGAGTCGTGAAAGTATCGGGTAAGCTTTTGCCCCCAAAGCAAACCTCAGGAACTTCCTGTGATGAGGAAGGATGGAGACATGTGCATCTTTTAGATCGATCGTGCCAAACCAGTCCTC
>NW_015660496.1:918655-920029 GCF_001515625.1 Sinocyclocheilus rhinocerous | reverse complement strand
TGTGCATATTTTAGATCGATCCTGCCAAACCAGTCCAGACCCGACTTGTTTGAGTGCGAGCGTGCTGAACTTCAGTCGCCTGACTGAGCTGTTCAAATGATGCAGATCTAAAATAGGACGCCACCCTCCATCCTTCCTCGGAATGGTGAAGTAACGACTGTAGAACCCGGACTCTGCTACGTGAGGAGGGACCACCTCGATGGCCTCCTTCCTCAAAAGAGTAACTACTTCTGTTCCATGACCAGAGCCTGCTCGGGACCCACCATAGTGGGGATGACCCCGTTTAAACTGAGGCGGAGGAGAACTGGATTATATAGCCTCAGCAACCTCGGTTGGTAGACTGATCTCCTGAGGGCACTGAGGAGAGACAACTTCAGTCGCCTGACTGAGCGGTTCAAATGACGCAGATCTAAAATAGGACACCACCCACCATCTTTCCTCGGAACGGTGAAGTACCGACTGTAGAACCCGGACTCTGCTACATGAGGAGGGACCACCTCGATGGCGTCCTTCCTCAAAAGAGTAACTACTTCTGTTCCATGACCAGAGCCTGCTCGGGACCCACCATAGTGGGGATGACCCCGTTTAAACTGAGGTGGAGGAGAACTGGATTCTATAGCCTCACTCTACAGTGTGCAGGACCCACCGAGACACGTTAGTCTACTAAGGGAATCAGTCTCTCGAGACTGACCTCTGGTGTAATCAGAGCGGCTAGCTGGGTGCCCTGAAGCGGCGAACCGGCAGGGGACGGCCCTACTAGCTGCTCTAGAGACCTCCGTGGAGGTCGCGAGCCTCTTAGCACCGCTACGTTTCTGGGCGGTAACTGAGAGCAGCACTCGCCGGAGACCGCTGCGCCCTGGAACATGTGATGGAACCTGTGATGCGGTCTACACCGCTCTTCCCCAGAGGGGCCTGCCCTCCGAGGTCCTGAGCCATAGCATCAGGACCCTCATAGCTGAAGTCTTCTCTAAAAATGACGGTCCTCAGCCCCGCGTCATCTGCTAGGAAGACTCGACTGATAGAACCAGAGCCTGCTCAGGGCAGGACCCAAGGAGGCACACTTGGCAGGGGCTCCCACACCGCCAGGTGACATACTAAGGGAACCAGTCTCACGAGACTTGCCTCTGGTGCACTTAGAGCGGCTAGCTCGGAGCCCTGAAGCGGATCTCCTGAGGGCACTGAGGAGAGACGGGCACCGTGTGATGCGGTTTGCACCGCTGTTCCCCAGAGGGGCCTGCCCTCTGAGATCCTGAGCCATAGCATCAGGACCCTCATAGCTGAAATCTTCTCTAAAAATGACGGTCCTCAGACCCGCGTCATCTGCTAGGAAGACTCGACTGATAGAACCAGAGCCTGCTCAGGGCAGGACCCAAG
>NW_015660496.1:918315-918615 GCF_001515625.1 Sinocyclocheilus rhinocerous | reverse complement strand
GTGTAATGCGGTGTACACCGCTCTTCCCCAGAGGGAGCTGGCCCTCAGAAGTCCTATAGGCCTTAGGCGTCAGGACGTTTTAGACGGAGACTATCCAGCGAGAATGACGGTTCTGCTAGAAGCCTTCGGCCTGGGAGCACCACTGTGACTCTAGACTCTGCGGAGTACGAGAAGTGACGCCTCCAGAATAAGGAGCTGGAACACGGTAGGTTGGGACTGCTCCCGCCCAGCAGCCCCTGCTGACCACCTCAACCTCCTCAGAGGAAGAGAGGTAAACACGTGCTCTTACTCGAGAAATTT
>NW_015660496.1:917689-917866 GCF_001515625.1 Sinocyclocheilus rhinocerous | reverse complement strand
CCTCTTAGCACCGCTACGTTTCCGGGCGGTAACTGAGAGAAGCGCTCGCCGGAGAACACTGCGCCCTGGAACACCGGCAGGGTTGGCAGACCGATCTCCTGTGGGCACTCAGGAGAGACGGGCACCGTGTAATGCGGTGTACACCGCTCTTCCCCAGAGGGGCATGCCCCCCGAGGT
>NW_015660496.1:885990-917677 GCF_001515625.1 Sinocyclocheilus rhinocerous | reverse complement strand
TGAGGAAGAAGATAGGGACTCGCCCATCTACATTCCCTCCACCGGATCCATATGCGAACTCCACGAGCACAGCCGCCACTCCGCCTCGGCGATGCAAATGCTCGCAATGTGGGACAAATGCTCCCTCGAGAGCTGACTCTGCGTGTTTTGCTCCCAAGCAGACAACACACAAACTGTGTGTATCCACGTGCTCTTACTCGAGAAATTTTTATCCCAAGAGCCCCTGTATATCTAACTTCTCATAGTCAGACAAATACTTCATTTTACTCCTCCGAATCAAATGCAATCAAACAACCAGATACAGACAAACTGTGTGTATCCCCACCCGAAATGTAGCACGGGCAGGGAAGAACACACAGCCTGAGATGCTGCCCGCTCTCGCCGTATGTTTGTCTACACTCGTATTGGTAAAATAAAGAGTGATAATGGACAGACAACACCAAATAAGACTGACACACACAGAGCGCTTGCTGAATGACAGAAAGCTGATGCCGGTTTCACCGCGCGTCCTTTTATGCTTCCTGGTCGCTACGTCACACCGCCCGTGACGTGTCGCCCATCCATTGGACTAATTACACATGTGATTCAGAGCGTGGTCACGCTGGAGGCGTTCCCGTAGCGTTTCGACGCAGCTCGAGTTCCTGAAGGGGAACTGGTCATTATTGTAATTCATAGGATAATTTAGTTAATTAAAAGTTTTTTTTAGGTTTTTATTTTGACTTTTTATCCATGAAAATGGAAGCAAAAAACGATGGAGTATACAAAGAAGTAGATTAATTACAATTGTATTTCTCAAAATAACTAGTTATTAAAAAAAAAAAAATGTTTACAGAATAATATCTTGTCCTTGTTACATAAGAAATGTTTGTAAGCAAAAGACCAAAAGAGTTGTGTCTGTGAAATAAAGTGTCTTGTCACCTTGACAAGTGCTGTTCTGTCAACGTATCACTGGTGAGTAAAAGACAAATTGATAAACACAATGCAATATGTCCTTTTTGCATCATAATTGATGGCCAAGAAAAAATGTAAAATACAGTAATGTTGGTGTTGACTCGAGTCAGCTTGGAAGGTTCTGATTTTTTTTCTCACAGCCTATATTGACTTTATTTTTCATGAAAATTTATGAAAGTGGAAAATGTAAGCTAATGATCTGTAGCTTTTAACTGCAAACCTCGTGAAGCTAAGCAGTGTTGAGCCTTGTCAGTACCTGGATGGGAGATCTCTTGGGAAAGCAATGGTTCCTGCTGGAAGACATGTTAGTGGGGCCAGCAGGGGGTGCATATCTTGTAAAGCATTGTTGCACAGAAATACCATCCAACTTCAGTTGCATGGATCGGGTTACTATTAAAATAATTTCTCTACAAATGGGTAGATGCTCTGAACCTTAATAGCAATTCTAACAGATTGGGAACAATAACAAGTCTCATACGTGACCCATAAAATCTGTGAAGGAATACTAACAAAACTAAAGCCGTTGCTGGACAAGCAGCTTCCTTATTGGCAGAGATAAGCTTTCATAATTCTAACTGCATCTTCTTTAGAAAATGAATTTAAATGGATCTTAAAAGATCTATAATATCACATCGTCACATAATATATACTCATGGTTTAACCCCGTGCTCACCTGCTTCTGGCATTTCGTTCTGCCTCTCAAAGAAACAAGATTTAATTAAATTTTCAGAACAAAATCTAAGCACTCATCATTCAGCGCAGGAATAAATCGACTATCAAAGGGAAGGCAATTCGCTTTCCTCTTCCCTCAGTGGACAAGGTCAATTAGAGGAGGACATGGATTGGCAATCAAAACTGACACCAAAGATTGACTATGGTGATTACAGGCATACAGATGGGAAGCTTTAAAGGTTATTAATAATGATTTATAGAATTAATTAAAAGTAAGATAGGAGAGTCTGCTTGAAATACGTTAAATAAGTTGGGCATGCGAACGGGCCGAAGGTACTTGAGAACCTCAAATTACTGTGGTGTTACAGATTGATAGTAGGGTTTTACTGCTGTTTTACATGGTATAACAAACAATACAGGATTACAGTTTGGTGTAAATGCCGTTAATTTTTCATCTTATTTTCTCTCCTTCTTTTGCTTTATTCCCTTGCATGCACACTAAAGCACTGTGGACTGACAAACTCTCTTTGACATGTTTACGATTTTCAACATATGCTGGATCCTGGCTTTCACCCCAGGCATAGCGTTTCTACTTTTTAACCCAAATTGCATTGACTGATTTTGACTAAGAAGCATATGAATGAATGCAATGATGGATAACTGAAGGAATTTCAATGCATGTTAAAAAAGGCCTTTTATATACACAACACGATAAATGGTCTGACTGAGAATATGTATTATTTATTTAGGCAACATTTTTTATTCTATTTCAACTTAATTCAGAAATCACTGAAACACTGTTAACCAGTAAAGTATATTAATCTTGACATGAAAAGATATGTGCATAAAATAATCCACATATTTTTGGTTTTACAGACTCTATTGGAATCTGCTTTTAAGATCTTCCAGACAAAACAATGCAAATGCAAACAATCAAGAAAGCAGGTAGAAATAGTCAACGCTAAACCACAGCGTATGGTACAGGAAGCAGGAGGCTAATTATACACCTCTGATACCACTGGGATTGCTGAGGGTTTGCAGATTAAAAGTGGCCACGGGCTACAGAGAGACTTTGTTCCACTGTATCATGGACAGACCTGTGTTTTCATGCATGCAGTATTACCCAACAGACGAGCAGTAGAACCGGATCAGTCACCTGCCCCTGCGCGGTTCGTCTCTCAGTGGGTTCAGATCTGGAAATGATACATTTTGCCTAGAGCAAATCTGTTCGAGGGGTTCAAACAAAATGTGTGCTTCAGCAGCATGGGAGAGCCTCTCTGACCTCCATCAAACAATTCTCTGGTTGCTGTCTTACGCTTAGACCTCATAATGCCTCTCTTCAATTTTGCGGGTCTGTCTCTAATGGGATCAGGGTTATATATTGAGCCTGACGACCAGTTCTTTCCATCCCCCCACAAGCCTCACTAGTCCAGTGAGGAATTTGAATTTAGAAAGTGTTATGATACCTCTGGACAGTCCAGCCGGTGCGCTGCTCTCTCTAGTCAGGGTTAGTGGAGCCTTCACTGATGACAGGAAATGACAGAGAAGGTGATTTGTATTGTGTATGTGGGGCACAATTCAGATGCCTTTCACAAGCTGAGAACTTTGAAGCAAGATCACCTTTTGTCTCTGTTGTACTGCCATGTTCAAAGGCTAGCGCAGACTGTTTCATTCTGACGCTCAATTGGCAATAAGTTGTGCTGGAAAAGGGCATGCTGTGCTGCCATTAATGACGGGGTCAAATAGGTGGTTCATATATTGTGTGTTTGCTCAGGGGGAACACAGGTGATTGACAAACTGTAAACCTTAATCGCTAATGTAAGTGACAGATGAATTCCCAATAGCCAGACACTATAATTAAGCTGCGTTTTTGACCGGCAACCTTTCATCAGTTCTGAAAGCACAATAGGTGCCCTTCTATATTGGAGATTTGATATGCAGTTACTTCACCCTAGAGTCCAAAGCAGTTGGGAGTTGTAATCATGTATATGTTGCAGTTTTTATGTCAAACAATGGAATAGCTTTGCTTAGGCTCTAAAATGTATAGTCTAATGGTAATTAGCTTGGTCCTGGAGGTGAATCAGTAATTCAGATGTACTGGATCACAATGTGATGTAATAATATTGCTTCTGTTGCATTGTACATGTTTATAGAGATATTGTTTACATAAGTTTTAAATTGCAATGCATTTTTTTCAAGATGCTCTTCTTTGGATTTAAAAAAAAAAAAACAGAAAAAAAAAACAGATTTGTTGTTATATTTTCGTAGAAGTATTATAGAAGGAAAATAATGACACACACACCAGATTTTTTGGCTTCATTTTAATAATAATACGAATTTAAGAAGTAAGAATAAAAATAGTAAGAATTTAATGTATGATATGAAATAATATATATATATATATTTTTTATTTTTTTTTTGCGTTTCGGTTCACCACAGCCAGTGTATTGCAGAGAGACCCAGAGGTGTTTTAATCAGATTATGTCTTGAAGCTGTGCTACTCTGCCCATTTGAAGGTGAATCAAGCAATATTGCCAGTATACACAATATGCTTTATTTTTATGTATTTCATAAAACTGAAAAAAAACCTTGCTGTGTCATCTGCTATAATTACTGTAGAACTGTAATTTGCACAATTCTACTTTATTTTCTTTCCCCCAAATGAGAAATGTATCCCAAGTGAAAGGTATAAGATTGTATTTAAGCTTTTCCATGGGTAAGTGGCATCTATTTATCAGAATGTAGTGTTTGTCATACATTTAATCTTGATCCAGATGACATGTTCAGTGTCACAGCTAATTAGGAGAGTAATACATAGCATCATTAATAACTGCCATGACAGGGTAGGAGTGATTTGGCCCATAATCATGCTGGACAGCTCAGAGAGTGTGAGGGCACATGGAGAAAGAGCGTGTGGGTAGGGGGAAATAGCCAAGAGCAGTTTGCAAATCAAGTAACTCATTGCCCTAGATCTTTCCAGAAACACACAATTTATTTATTCTTTATTTCCATGGACATTTATTTATTAGTCTCTAATCTGTTGTGACTTTGAGTGTTGCACTAGCAATTCCACTGCTATGGGTGTTTCCCCCCATAACCTGTCCTGGTTAAGGGTGTGAGGGCACATGGAGAAAGAGCGTGTGGGTAGGGGGAAATAGCCAAGAGCAGTTTGCAAATCAAGTAACTCATTGCCCTAGATCTTTCCAGAAACACACAAACCTGAAAGGTTCTTTATTTCCATGGACATTTATTTATTAGTCTCTAATCTGTTGTGACTTTGAGTGTTGCACTAGCAATTCCACTGCTATGGGTGTTTCCCCCCATAACCTGTCATGCCTGGTTAAGGCAAAGCAATGAAACGAAAGATTTTGAAAACGAGAAATGTAATGGACCTTTGTCTTCACCAAATGCCACACACAGATATACACATAAATTTAATAATATCACACTTACAATCTTGTATGTATTCATGCGAGTGTGATATTGCTTTTATACAACAGTTCGATTAACAAAAGTTCTAGTAACATTTTAGATACAACATTGAAAGTTACATTTTCTGTATTTGCTCCACCAATGGAAAAAGTTCCAAATGAAGTCACCGCAGAATGTTGTAATTTGCATTCTCCTAGCAAAATACAGGTCCAAAATAAATCAATATTTTTGGTTGAATCATTGAACGAATGATTCATTGACCCATAAAGACTGTCCTTGTCACCCCTCAGAAATGTGCACCACTAATGTGCTTGCAGACTGACAGACTGTCTGTTATCAGCAATTACAGACAAGCTGTGAAAAAATAAGCCCCAGTGGTGTTTGGAACTCTTGGAACTCTGCTCATCCAATCAGATTCAAGAAACATAAAACAATGTTGTATAGATATAGCTATTTATTTATAGACATTTTGGTGTGCACATGTGCATTGACAATTGTCCTATTTCATGTAAAGCAATAGTTCTGGGAAAAACCTGTTTGAGTTTGTAAATAATGAGGAAAGTGAGGAAAGGCAATTTAAGCAATGAAAACATGTTCATAAATCATGTTTGTATAACCTTCATAGCTTGATGTTCTGTGCTTTGTTATGTCAGGCAGCCATTCTTGGTGCTTAACTTCCACAAATTCTCAATCTTGGTTGAAGCTCCAGGGAGATGGGCAGAGCTTGTGCACCTTGTGAAATGGGTCTAGCCTTTTCGTGGATTAACACTTGCTAAAGAGGTCAGAAAACAAGGATACTCAATGGCATCCCCATAGCCCAGACACATGCATATTTATGAGGAAAGAGAAACACAGGAAAAAGAGAGTCCTTCAGTTTCTCCTTGACCTCAAATAAATGAGAAGTGCGTTTATGCTACCGTTTTTCTGACTGTGTGCTGTTTGTGGCAGATCACATTCTGGTAGATTTGCTGGTTCTTCAATATGTCCTATCAAAGACCGTTTATTGCTGTTCTTTAGTTGACTATATGGTTCTTAGGAGAATACAACATTTTTGGGGTTGCAGGTTCTTCAAGCAGTATATTCATTCTACACAGAGGAAAAAAAAAAAAACTGAAGCAGTCCTGGGTTCTTTGAAGCACAAGTAGGCTATAGTTTTCTAAAGACCCATAAAACTTAAAAACAGTTCCCTTATGACAACATAGGAACTTAAAACGTTATCCTATGGGATCAGGCTGTAAAGCCTTATTTTTAGTTTACTGCTGGTTTGTAAATCCCTTGGTGCTACATTAACTTGACATAAAAATTGTGCTTATCTTTGTTCTGAATTAATTATACAGAATACAGACTGCACAATAACCACATATTTTCACGTCTTTATTGAAGACATCAATTCAACACGCATAGTTCTTATAGGAAAAGAATGTGAACTATAGGATACTCAGTTCTATGAAGACAGTAATTTGCATCAGATGCTCCAATCAATGTGAGATGACAGTCTTTTGTGAGTTAAAGAGCCCTTATAAAATTAGCATAGGCTTGAGTATAGATGACACAATCTTATGAAATGAAACGTGCCCTGGTCAAAAGAGATTACTTCATGAATATTAACAGTTCTGAAGATGGAACCTTTAATACTGATGAAGCACTGTCAGTCATGCATACACAGTTAAATAAGTGTGCAAATGAAGTAAATTGACTGTACAGTATAACAAAAGGTCACATATAACCCCTTTCACAATGGATCTGCAGATGTCTTTTTCTTTGGCTGATGTCAGCATTAACAAATCACCTGTTTCGCAAGGGCACCTTTGCCAGAAGGACAGTTATAAAGTTGGCACCAAGTGTAACTTTTCGAATCTGTTTTCCAACAAAAACTCAATTCTGGGAACACAGTGGGTGTGTCATAGCTTCAGGCTGCTTTGAAGCCTCAGGGTTTATATGACTTGCAATTAGAAAGGAAACAACAAATTATAGATTATACAAACAATGTTTACTTGAAAATATGAGGGTAAAAGCCAAAGCACTGTATTTACATAAAATATTTAAATAGGAATTGGCTGCCCTGGGAGTGGCCCCTTTTAAAATTCAAGTGACATAATCTTAAATAATGTTTCATATTCAGATACTGAGAGTTGTAGTTCTCAGATTTGAAAGAGAATGTGGTTGAACTTGCAGACATACACTAGCGTTCAAAAGTTTAGGTAAGATTTAAAAAATATTTTGGTCTCTTATACTCACAAAGACTGCATTTATTTGATCAAAAAAGTACAAACAGTAATTTTGTAAAATATTATTACAAATTAAAATAATATTCCTGTGATGGCAAAGCTGAATTTTCATGAGTCATTATCCTAGTATTCAGTGTCACATGATTCAGAATTAATTCTGATGTACTGATTTGATGCTATACACCAAATTATTTTGTGGAAACTGTGAGACATTTTTTTAAAGGATTTTTTTTTTTCTATGATGAACAGAAGGTTCAGAACAGTGTTTATTTGAAATATAAATTTACATTCCATTTTGTAACATACATATCTTTATATTCACTTCTGATCAATTCAATGCATCGTTGCTTAATTAAATTATCGAAATATTTCAAATTAACAAAATCTTAATGACCCCAAACTTTGTATGTTGTATACATTATAATATCATATTGTATATCATATATAATTTGGTCACACTTTATTTTAAGGTACAATTCTCGCTATTAACAAACAAGTAACTATGACTTTTGCCTCAATAATCTACTAATTTGTTGCGTATTAATAGTTAGTAAGGTAGTTGTTAAGTTTATGCATTAGGATTAGGGATGAATAATATGGTCATCATGCAGAATATGTGCTTTATATGTACTAATAAACAGCCAATATGTTAATAATAGACATGCTAATAAGCAACTATAGTGAGAATTGGTCCCGCGACAAAAGTGTTACTTATATTTTTAGTGTAAATTAGTTAATGATCACATTCCAAATTCAAACGTTTATGCATTCAATTAATATTGACTCTTAGGTAAAAAAAAAAAAAAACCCCGGGGACACTTTAGTATAGGGACCAATTATCACTATTAACTAGTTGCTTATTATCATGCCTATTAACATATTGGCTGTTTATTAGTACTTGTAAAGCACACATTCTACATGACAATATTCTCCATCCCTAATCCTACACAATACCTAAACTTAACAACTACATAACTAACTATTAATAAGCAGCAAATTAGGAGTTTATTGAGGCAAAAGTCATAGTTAATGGTTTGTTAATGGCGAGAATTTGACCTTAAAATGTGAACAAAAAAGCACATACGGGATGTTACTAATGCTTGTGACTTATATTTCTGTTTTTACTGGTCAATATCCTCTTATATAAGCTGCAGTTAGTGTATCTGGGTCCTGTAAAGTCACAGGCACATTCCCAGCAAAGAAACGTCTAGAGTGCCAGGGCAGGGCAGCTTGAGCAGACCTAACAAATGAAGCCTGTCAACTTTCCCCCCACAAAGATCAGCAGCACTTCCTCTTCCTCTCGAGGCCTGGCTGGGCAGCTGGACGGCCCATTGTGTTTTTGATCTTACCTTTCATGACGACCCCACCCCCGAGACCATCCATCTTTTGAACTGCATTGGGGGATGGCCTTTGATAGCAGGAAGAGGCCACAGCATCAGAGGTGTTTCTGGGTAGAGCAGAATAAATAAATACGAGTGCGGCTCACTAAGGCACGCTGGCAGGCTATTTCTGCCACAGTGCCACAAAGCGTACAATTCTAGCTTGCCCATTCACTGTTGAATAACACTGGGTGACTGATTCCATTTAGATAAAGGACCGGTCTGTCTGCGTGAAGTTTATCCCTGCTTCCTTTTTTCTTTGTGTTTTTTAAGACTTCAAGCTGAGGGGAAAAATAGATATATTTTCTAATATTGAAAGCAAGTTTATGGTGTCATTAATAGATCCCGGTGGTGGATGCAAGGTCATGTTTTGACAACTAGAATGAAAATGAATGATTAACGTGCCACCGAAATGCAGATTTGAGACATGTAGATACGATCCATTTGGACCCAAATTTAAATGCTGCCATCATTCAACAGTTGGCATTCCTGGTGGATATGTGTTGTTCTGCAGTTCCAGATTTAACATCACAGCAAGCATGTTGTGGGGTTTGATGGAGCAGGATGAGAAGCTTTTTGAAGTGCCAGGGCCTTATGGCACTGGTAAATTAATTGTAATGGGCCTGATGTGAGTGCCGACGACAGCGCTGGGTTAGAAAGCTCCACCTGACGTCTGGTCTCCTTTACTCTGCGCTCTCACCCAGAGTCAAAGCGTGAGAAGCAGCGGTGTGCTGCAGATACCAGCGCGCTCCAGGGACTCTCCGTTGACACTTACCTAGATCCGCATCTGTTCTGATTAATGCCAGTCTTGACCTCCCTTCGTACATTTTAAATAGGTGAAAAACAACTGGAGACTGGTTTTTCCGACAGCCCTACATATTCCATTAAAAATAGTGAATCATAGGAGGGACAAGGTCATTGTGGGAGAAATACAAGATAAGAATGTGGAATTTGAGTTAATCTGTTGATTTGAATAAGATGCAGCGAAACATACTCTTTACCAATTACATCTATATGCGTGAGTGTCTTTTTTCATGCACAGTTGATTTTCTTTTTTCAATAACATGTGGTGAAAATGGGTCAGTTGCCCAGAGTGCGTCACAAAAAGGGGACTTTGTTTACTCCAGGCGTTATACCAGAAACCTGGCTCAGTGTCTTAAGTAGGACAAAAAGAAGAGTATTAGAATGGAATGGGCTGTGGGGTGAAAAATAGAAATAATAATACAAAATAATAACAGTTTAAATTAATAATAAATACAAAAAGAAAATGCATGGATAGGTCTAGACTGTTAGCCTGTATCTTACAGCAACAGCAATACTTTACAACCCATTTCTGAGATGTGCTCAGAATTTATCAAATTATTTTATATTAGATTGTGCTTTACTATGGCTGCTACCAGGGTAGATTTCTCAACAAATGTAAATTTTATTTGTTGATGGCATGTCTGAACACTCTAAAGGCAAAAGCGAGCTGAGATGTTATGGCTTGAAGGCAAAGGTTTTAAGGCTGTTAGTCAAAATAGATCAAGACTGCCATCTGCTGGTGGCTAAAGGCCTTTACAATTGTTTTTCTGACCGCTAGATAGGTGCTCTTGGGACACCTGATTGCTATGATCAGACACCAGCTCGTGTCACACAGAAATGAATGCCTGCAAACACGAGGTGAAGTGGTCAAGGAGACTGAGGTGAATAGAAAAGACAACTGGTTCACATTTGCCTCAGATGATGCATAAAGGAGAAGATTTTTGTTGTTGTTGTGGTTAAGGGAATGCATATATAATACCATAAAACTATGCCCATATAGGAAACAACAATCATAGAAGAGATTTTTATTACTTTTTTCCCCTCCCTCCTAGACTGCAGTGTGTCTCCTTTAGATCTCGACAATGGAATGGTGGTATATCTGAATGTTGCATGCTGAAAAAAATGCATGAAGAAAAGCTTTCACAAAGTAAGGTCTTTATTCTGTGTTCCACAGTGATATTCTGACCAATATGATAATTTAAGAGACTAGACAGGCGAATGTAATTGATTAGTTCTGGTTGCTATATCCAGTAGCCTATAGATATTAATTATTGTAATCTGAGGAGGACACCTATAATTAGACATATGAGAATAGCAATTAATTTACCAACTTTTAACTGTAAGACATGCTGGCAATGGGTCGTAAATCAAACTCCTATGATTCCAATTTGTGCCATTTAATTTACAAAATGCAAATATTGGATATGACTTTGTTAAAACCTTTGTAAATGTTGCAAGAGTCATTACTCATTGTTTGTTTTCTCAAGCTTGCCAGCATATTAGCATTTGGTAAAACGTGTGTGAGATTTGATTAACCTGGAGCGTAGTGGAAAGTGTCACAGAGCAATGAATTATTACAATTTAGGATGGAATTTTATATAATTTATTTCAGGTTAGCTAATTTATTTCAGTTTTTAATGAGCCAGAAGAGGTTTTTGTGATATCCCATAATTGGGACCTGCTAAATGTTGTCTTCCAATTTTCAAAAGAGATGAATTAACACAAAGGCCCAGAGTTGTAAAAGGTCTCACTTTTTTATTTATTGAAAAATGTTTGCCGTTACTTATTTGATTTGCCTAATAAACATGCTCTACGGTTGCGTCAGCTGACTAATAGTTTCTAGCACTCGCAGGTGACAAACCTCATGACAAACTACTGTGCAGCAGTTCTTAGCCTGCAATAATGGCGCATTTCTTCAGTTTCATCCAACCCCTCTGGCTGACTGTGTTCAAGATACATGCATTTTAATACGGTCAAGCACAATTTGGGAGCTATTGCAATGGCTTCTTTCATTCCTCATCCTAAAAGTCTGGTCCCCAGTTTAGCATTTCAGCTCAATAAGCGCTTATCTTTTTCATTCCGTGCAGACACTGAACATAAGTATCAATGAGAAAAAGTTGGAAAAATTGACAGAGTAAACAAGAAATAGAGGGGATGAAAGGTTAAACCCAATATTAACAAATTACTGCAGAAATCGTCGGGATGAAATACCTCTTTGAAGTGTTAAAATCCACTTTACTTTTTCATGCGATTGTAGATTAGGCAGTTGCCTTATAAAGCTCAAAATGAGATCTATCCATTGCTGCCTCAGGCCTTGGAGCACTATGGGGGAACAATTCCCAGGACTGAGAGATTTCAAGAGTGACGAAGAAAATATAAAAACCATAATGCTTAACATCAGTTCTCTTCTTTAGTCAATACATCAAAAAAAAAAAAAAACCCAATGCTTAAATAGGACACTTTCCTATTTTCATATAGACGATTTTAAGTACTCTTTTTATATAATTATTATAAGAAAAAGTAATTAGCAATTACCCAGTACCCGTTAAATGTCACATTGAAACATAGTATACTTACAAAATACTACAGCTGTATTATATATATATATATATATAAACAATATTGTCGCTGAATCACAGCCATGCTGAAATGGAGCCATATAGACTCTGTGATATTGCTTCTATACAACAGTTAGAAGGCACAAGTGTCTAAATAAAAAAATACAGGGTGTCTTAAACTACTTCCTTCCACTGCAGATTCAAATCTCATGTTGCCAGTTTAACAGATGAGCTCAAGCCTCCATTACAAATTCAAAAATGTCACTTTAGATCTAGTAACAAAGGAATGTTGAGTTGCTTCATTGAAAGGTTATTGTATTATGCATAGTTGTAACGAATCAGTCCACTGAAGGCAAGCGTAGTGAAGAACCCAAGTGCAGTTTATTTACAGGTGATCCAAACAATAATCCGAGACTTGACATGAATAGGCTTGACGAGGCATAAACAGACTAGACTCACCGACAGCGGGTTACAACATCAATACACGACAAGGTACAATGGGAACATGATGGCTACTTATATCAAACAAGAAGGGTCACATGACATGAACAAACCAATGGGAAACAAGACACATGACTAAGACTACCAATCAGAACATGACACAATGAACAAGAGAACCAATGGCATGAATACATGAGGGCAAGGGAAGCATGACACAAACAGGGACCATGACTAAACTCCAAAATAAAAGACATGAAAACATGAACAAGAAACACAACCCAAAACACCACATTACAAGAGTAGAGTATTATGAGAGAGAGATGAACTAAGAAGACGAGAAGAATCAGTAATAATAAGAATTAAAATAGGACATACTGCATTGAATGGAAATTTAAATAGAATTAAGAAACATCCGAATGGATTATGCATGCATTGTGGGATTTGTGAAACTGTAGAGCATGTACTGTTGCATTGTAGAGCATATAACAACGAACATCAGGAACAAGGGTGAACATTGTAAATGGCCAGGAGTCAGTACTAGATCTTACATTGGTATCAGAAAATATGGCAAAGATATGTACATGGAAAGTTTTGAAGGAAACAACAGTAGGGAGTGATCATTATCCAGTAAAAAGCAGAATTGGTGTTAGAATACAAAAGGCAGAACAAGGAAACCTAGAAAGATGGAAATTAAAGAATGCAGGATGGGAAGTATTCAGTTATATTTGTAGTAATAGAATTATTGAAATGGAAGACCAGGAAGATGGAATAGAAGAATATAATGAAAAAATAAGTAATATTATACATAAAACAGCGACAGAGATAATAGGAAAGAAAACAACAGTTAGGAAAAGGAAGTCAGTTCCATGGTGGAATAAAAAGTGTGAAGAAGTTATACAACAAAGGAATAAAGCATTTAAGAAAGTTAAATCATCTTATTTATACTCTGACCTTATAAAGTATAAGAAAGCACAAGCTATAGTAAGGAAAACTATTAAAACAGCTAAAAGAAACTATTGGAGAAATTACTGTAATAATATTGGATGGGATATACAGATTTCAGATATTTGGAGTATGATTAGAAGGATGGGAGGTATTTGCAAGAATTTTAACATGCCAGTATTAAAGAATGGAAATGAAATTGCAGTTTCAAATAAAGAGAAGGCAGAGATGCTAGCTAAAGTATTTGCAAAAGTAAATTGTAGTAGTAATTTGACTGAAGAGGCTAAGGAGTGTAGAGAGAGAGTTAGGAGAGAAAATCCTGATATTTTGAATAAGTGTGAAGCACGTGGAAACCCGCTAGATGCAGATTTTTCACTTTATGAATTAAAAAGAGCAATTAAAAGTAAAAGTAAAAGAAACTTCTCCTGGGCAGGACGAGATATGTTATAGTATGATAGGAAAATTATCAGATGTAGCACTTTTTAAATTACTGAAGTTATACAACAAAATATGGGCAGAGGGCAAACTTCCTTCAGCATGGAAACATTCAATAGTTATCCCTGTAGGAAAGCCTGGCAAAGATAGGTCAGAAGCAACAAATTATAGACCAATAGCACTAACATCAAACATGTGCAAAATTATGGAGAGAATGATTACAAATAGGCTTACATATGTAATAGAAAACAGAGGTCTTTTTACTCCTCATCAAAGTGGCTTCCGGAAAGGTAGAACGACAATGGATTCAATATTATGTTTAGAATCAGAAATAAGAAAGGCACAGATAAATAAAGAAGTCGTAATTGCAGTTTTTATTGATGTGGAAAAAGCTTATGACATGTTATGGAAAGAAGGGCTACTTATAAAACTCAAGAATATGGGAATTAGAGGAAGAATTTATAACTGGGTGTTGGATTTTTTATTTGAGAGGAAAATTCAGGTTAGAGTGGGAACATCTTGTTCTACTGTTTATGCAGTTGAAAATGGAACTCCTCAAGGGAGTGTGTGTAGCCCTCTTCTATTCAATATAATGATAAATGATATATTCAATGATTTACAGCAAGATATGGGTAGATCGTTATATGCGGATGATGGGGCGCTTTGGAAAAGAGGCCGAAATGTATCATATACAGTTAAGAAAGTTCAGGCTGCAATAAATAAAGTTGAAGAGTGGGCACTGAAATGGGGTTTTCGAATATCAGTAGCCAAAACACAAATCATTTGTTTTACAAAAAAGAGAAATATTAATATTAATTTATCATTATATGGACAGCTTCTGGAACAGGTGTCAGTGGTAAAATTTCTTGGAGTGTGGTTGGACTCAAGATTGACTTTTAATACACATGTAGAAAAACTGCTGACTAAGTGCAAAAAGGCGCTGAATGTTATGCGATGTCTAGCAGGTAGTGATTGGGGTGCCAGTAGAAGTTCTCTTAGGAATATATATATGGCTATCATCCGATCAGCAATAGATTATGGTAGCATGATTTATGGGTCGTGAGTAAGTAGATGCAGTACAGACGCAGGCTTTGAGAATATGTTGTGGGGCATTTAAAACTTCCCCTAGAGCTTCCTTGCAAGTTGAAATGGGAGAAATGCCGTTGGAAATAAGACGTAAACAACTGAAAATGGTATATTGGGCATCTTTGATGGGGCACAACAATGAACACCCTACTAAAGCAATATTTTTAAAAAGTTGGGAATATGGAAAAAGTAATATTAAGAATATTGGACAAGAAATGGAGGAAATAGCGGAATTGATTGATGTAAAAAATATAAAATTCAGTAATACAGTACACATGTCAGCAGTTCCACCGTGGATGTTTGTAATGCCTATAGTAGATCTTTATTTAACAGATGAAGTGAAGAAACAGGATTGTGATCCAATAAAAATAAGAGTTAATAAATATATGGATCAGAAGTATTATGATATGATACAGATATTTACTGATGGTTCAAAAGATCCAGAAACTATGAAAACAGGAATAGCAGTAGTTATTCCGCATTATGAAATAGTTATTAAGAAAAGAACCCCGGATTTTTTATCTGTATTTACAGCAGAGTTGGTAGCTATTGTTATGGCTCTCCAGTGGGTAGAGGAAAATAGAATTAAAAAAGCAGTAATATGTTCAGATTCATTGGCTGCGTTAAAGAGCATCCAATCAGGCCAGTCTAACTGCAGACAAGATGTCATACTTGAAATACTGCAGTATATATATAGAATGAAAAATCAGGGCATTTTTATTTCATTTATTTGGGTTCCAGCACATGTTGGAGTTGAAGGAAATGAGAAGGCAGATAAGCATGCTAAGAATTCTTTGAACTTGAATCAGATAGGAATTGACATAAAAATTAGTAAGGCAGAAGCAAAAATAATAATTAGGAAAGCTCTTATAAATGCATGGCAGAAACTTTGGGAGAAAGAGAAGACTGGACGACATCTATATAGAATTCAAAGGGAAGTAGGAATACGTAACAACGACATGGGATTAAGAAGACGAGAAGAATCAGTAATAATAAGAATTAAAATAGGACATACTGCATTGAATGGAAATTTAAATAGAATTAAGAAACATCCGAATGGATTATGCATGCATTGTGGGATTTGTGAAACTGTAGAGCATGTACTGTTGCATTGTAGAGCATATAACAACGAACGACAAATGCTAGAAGCTAAAGTAATAGAAGAAGGTGGAAGCATGATGCTAGAAGATATATTAAGTAAGCTAAAAAGGAATAAGAATATTAGATTTGCTTTGTTGAAATATCTTAAAGATACAGGAAATTATATAAGAATATAATGATGTTTATTTATTTGTTTATTTATTTATTTATTTATGACTATTAGTATTATTATTTAGTATGATATACATTCATATGTGATACATATACATGCATCGATGCTCCACACTCCAGTTCAGATGGTGGCGGTAATGCACTAATAAGCTAGTCTGCCAACCGCCAATAAACAGAAGAAGAAGAAGAAGAGAGATGAACTGAGCAAGTGTGATTACCTGCATCTGATACAGCATTTATTCCTCAGGTCAGTCTCAAATTCAGAATAAAATGTTTGAGTATCCTTTCATCTGTTAAGAAGTGTTCCTTGCTCAAAGCATTTGCTGGTTGCATCTTCCAAGGTGTTGCTGAAAGTCAAAATAATTACAAATCCTTGTTAAGCTATATATTTCCATCCAGTTTTATGCAAATTTGGGTATACTGCATTAAAAAAAAATAGAAAAAGATACACATACATTTTTTTTTTTTTTTAGCTTATAGCTCATGTCACTTTGCAACAACAGTGGATGTGATTGGATAACTGGACTAACCAGTGATTCCTGCCAATTTCCAGGAAGTCACGATTTTGTTGTCTTGAACACATGGAATGGAAACAGTGCCTTATTTGCAGATGTTTGATGCACATAAGTTAAATTTGCTATTTTGGGTGGAAACATACAGCTAATGTATCCTGCACTGAAGTAAAAATCCCCATCACTAATACAGACCGTTTCTCAATACCGAATAGTATTATTCAATATTACTTTTATTTATATACAATATTCTTAATTGAACAATAATATTCAAATTATACAATTTTACTATTATAAAAGTTACTAAGCAGTTCAGTTGAACGAACAGAGGCAGCACTCTCATACAGCATTAAAGTTAAAAATGTAAAGTTATGAAACTTTGCCCTCAGCCCGAACTATTTGCTCCTGTACAAATAATAGATTAATGAGACCAAATATTGAGCGTTAGATATAATAAAAAAATAATTATATATAATGTTCCAGGAATCAGATATCTCATGTTCCATGATCAGAAGTAACTGTTGTATAAATGTATATGATGTATAAAGGTAATTTTGGAGTTTAGAGCAAGAACTACTATATGTATGTTTAAACAGATTTTTGAATAAAAGTTTAGGTCACATAGGCACAGTGGACGTATTGAGATTGCCCTATAATAAAGCCAGAACATAAGTGTTGTTTATCTAGAGAGAGACAGTAAGCACTGGGAATAGGAGGGTGCTTCAGCGGTAAAACATATTCACATCAGAGTAAGAATACATATCAGTTGGATCCAACCCAACAGCCAGCAAAGCCTTCAGGTTTCATGTCTGAAGTGTGCATATACTGAGGGCAAGAGCTTGTATCAGGATTGACATGCAACAGCATGATGTCATGTGTAATCGCTTCCCATGAGATTCACCATGAGGTGCACAAGACAAGACACTCTGCAGTTAAGACAGTAACAGTAAGGATATATACAATACTTGAATCAAATACTTGATTCTAATTGGTCAATCGTAGCATGCAGTGGTCCGATTTTTTCCTACAGAAGTATTCACAGTCATCTACAGGAATGCTGTATATCAGACTGCTCATCACAGTAACTTAAACCAAAGTAAATTGGTGGACTGAAAGCTATAGGCTATAGGGCAAATCTCCTAAACCCTTACTGTGCTCATTTATCTTGATAATGGAAACGGAAAGCATGATTGAACACCCCAGTGCCAGACACTTTTGACCGATATGCTTTAGACACGTCATACAAAGATTTTTTGATTAGTTATAGTGCTGCTGGCTCATTTGTAATCATTAAATGTTGTTGTGTGTAATATTTCAATAGAAAACAGCCCTATAATTTTACTCTAAGAGCAGGGTCTTTATATATATATATATATATATATATATATATATATACAGTTGCAAAAAATTCTTTACGAATATTTGAAATTTTGAAGTAAATTAGAGTATATTAGCTGTAGTAAATAGTATAGGTATAGTAGTATAGTTATTTCAGTTATGTTGTAGTAGAGTTTGTGTTTGGAGTAATCTTGTTTATTTATTTTATATTAATTTATTTACACAAGCACCGAAGCCTTGTATGAGATTAGCAGCAGATCATTGCAAGAAAGGTCAGAACAACTTCGTGTCTATGTGTTTCTATGGTTACAGTCTCAGAAGATGTCCATTCTATAGGCTAACACTAGATGTCAGTATGAGAATTAGGATTTCATTAGGTTTGGCATGAAACATGTACTAATATCATAAGAGGAGGCCCTGGATTTCTGGAATTTCACTGAATAAAACAAACTGCCTGAGGCAGAAATCTATTCAAATGTTTTTTTCTTGAAGAAGATGGTCCAGTACAAACAAAGAATCAGTGGACTGAACAGTGAATAGTTCATATTTCGTTTCAAAACAGCTTCCACACATTTAATCACACTCTTTCAGCTTGGAGGACCTCTTAAATGAACTATTTGAAGGCAGAAATCTGTTCAGGTTCTCAAGAGGGTTGATATCTGACACCGAAACTCAAGGACTCTAGGAAAATAAAAATGTTCAAATATAGGCTCTCCTCTCTGTATCGCACACATTTATCTGGGGTGAAGTTTTCAACATTAAAGAGAAAGATACATTAAGCTCTTCTGTGCATGGGACATTTCTGATTTCAGTTTTATTTTCCCTAATGGATTTCACACTCTATTTCACTGACAACTTGCTACAAATTTTAAAAAGTGATATAACAAAATCATCACAGTTTTGACAGCACTGGCACGGATGCTCCGTGATTGCTATGATGAGACTTTGTGACATTTCGTTCTGTCATTTACGTCCTGGTTGACATGTAGAATACATGCAAAAGCATTTTCATTCATGTATAACTTGGACTTGGACTTGGATAATGAAACCGGAATTGTGCCTCCACAAAACTCATCCAGTTCATGACAGACATGACACATTTTCCACGTTAGATCGAGACCAAAGCAATTAGTTTAAGAGACCATTTGACAAGGTCACATTGCTGTCATTACACAGTCAAACAGGTTTTTCTCTTCCTATTTTTGTGCTTTTACCTTTTTTTATTTTTTATTTATATCCTGAGATTCACATATAGCATGGTTTTACTACTTTTAAAGATTTAACAAAATGTAGCATCCACAAGGTATATGGGAACAAAGTTCTAATTCGTATTTAATTAGATATCTGATGCTCTTTTTTTTCATAGAACAACATGATTATTATATGTTATGAACTGTATCTGAAAAACCACATCACATCCAAATTATGCACTCAGGTAGAAATGCCTATGTTAAAGAAGTCCCTGTAATAAATAAACACTTATATGAAGAAAATAGTTCTAAAAGCAGTTTGCAGATTTGCAGCCATAAACCTTTTATTAGCTATTTACAAGCAGGCACTCACTTTGAATAAATAAGCACCAACTTCCCCTATCTGTGTAATAATGGACGTTCCTGCTGATTCTGGGATGATAGTAATATTGTACATATTCTGAGAACTGTAATCACATGGATGATTACAGAACTTGATTTGATTACACTTTGTTGTATCTCTTTCTCTTCTTCTTGTGTTGGCATACAGTTTCAATACGACTGCTTTCATCCAAAACCAGAGGCTTTTAGTAAAGCTGTGCAGATACAGATACATTAGATGCATCAGTCATTTAGAATTAGTAATACAAATCTAACTAAATCACTAATGCAAATCATTTGACCATGGCAGAAGTTCAAGCACGGTACAAAGAAAAGTTGGAGTGAAGGGAAAGGGTCAATCAAATACATCCACATTTGTAGTTTGAACTTTTAATTGAGATGTCTGTCTGAAAATCCTGCCGATTAGCCAGTTGCCAATAGCTACAAGTTTTAAACTCTGCAGGGATTTGTACATGTACAAAATAACAAAACGTAACCGGTAATTTAAAAAGAAACATTTATTTGCATGCAACAGATGCCCAATTTGTTCTCACTTAAAATCAGTTTTCCTCAGACTGTCCACCGGCATGTTTGCCATTAACATCTCTCAATGTGACAAATGGCCTAAGATCCATCTAGTCCTACAAGCTATTCCTCCACAAAATAGCGGTAAAAAATGTGTTGTGTGTCATGTCGTGTCATTGCAAGCCATCAGACTGTAAACATCACCATACTCTTTCACCAGCACGGAGTTTTGTGCTATTTCTCACACGCAGATGCTTCGCTTCGGTGTCCATCAGCGAGATACAAATGACACAAAGATGTTTTCATATACACATGCATGCATTTCACCTTTACACATCCACTCTGCATGAATTGTTAAAAATGCATTTTTATTTTATAGAATCATCATTGTGAAAAATAAAATAAATAGAAATAACATTTAACGTTTGATTCAAAATAATGAATGTTTGGTAACACTTTATAATAGGGACCAATTCTCACTATTAAGTTGCTTATTATCATGCCTATTATTAACACATTAGCTATATATTGGTACTTATAAAGCATATATTCTGCATGACAATATTATCCATCCCTAATCCTACCCAATACCTAAACTTAACAACTACCTTACTAACTATTAATAAGCAGCAAATTAGGATTTTATTGAGGCAAAAGTTATAATTAATGGTTTGTTAATAGTGAGAATTGAACCTTAAAATAAAGTGTGACCGAATGTTTTATCTTGTACAGCATGTTAGTTTTAAGTTCTCCATATAGCATAGGCGAGAATAATCTGTCAGTTTATTATGTTTAGGTCTTAAAATAGTTTTTTGTTCATATTCATATTTGTTCATCAAAATCAAAGGAATAGTTTAGAAAAAAAAAAAACATTTACTCATCCTCATGTCATTCCAAACTTGTATGACAATGTCGTACAATGTCAAGTCAATGATATCCAATGTTTAAACCCCACTGACTTTCAAAACATGCTCTTTCGTGTCCCACAGAAGAAAGAAAGTCATATAGGTTTGGCGCGACATGACATTGAGTGAATGATGACAGAATTTTCAGCTGGTCATGTGATGTCAACATAGTGTCCCCTTCAATGAGTGACCCAGTCCAATTGCTTTTTCTAGGCCACAGATCTCATGTGAATGTATATAATTTTAAACCAATTACATTGTGCACCTTTAATTGTGTCCTATTACACTAAATTACATCTGGCAAATGAGATATATCCCACTTTACGCTCAACATTAAGTCTAATGCACAGTGCAAAACAACTCTTTTTATCAGATGACAAGGAGGAAAATGAGATCTGAACCACAGTGATAGGAGAAAGCAAAATGCACTTCTGACGAGTAAAGATGATGCGTGACTGACAGCTACCATCAAATCGTCCCTGAAGTTGGCACCAGCCTATTGCTTCAAAGGGCTTTATCAAACCACTAAAATGGCCATCCATTATTTGAACTCCATTATTGTGTGATGGGAATTTACCTGTTTGTTGTTGTGCTGTCAAAAGTGTGATTCATTAGAAACACCTTAAGACTTGGCCAGTACAAGAGCAGTGATGTATTTATATGTGCGGTTTTATGCCACATTTGAAGGACATCCAAAACATAAACATTTGCGTGCTGACAGAGGACATGGACAATTTGTCAAGCTAGTCAATCAATCGTTGATTGTTCTGTGACACTAAGTAACTTGACAGACTGTGTATTTCATATATAGCCTGCACTTTTTCTTCTTTTTTATCAGTTTTTGACCCTTTAAAACCTCAAACAAAGCAAATCAAACTTTTCTCACCGCTCATCTGTGACGGTGATAATCTCCGTGCAGATGTTGCTCAGGAAAGCCAGCATGTGCACCTCACCGTGAGGTTTGGTAGACAGAGGTGAAACATCTGCTCAGGCTCCAGTGAAGGTTTGCCAAAAGCAATCAGGCACCTTTTTTAGGGCAGTGTGAGAGAGGTCTGTCGATTTGCATAATCGCCCGCTCACTCTACTCCATGGGGTCGGCTTCATGTTGCGCTCGCCGGGCAGCTGCCATTCTAAGCCTTGCAGGATTACTGCAAAATAGGACTATCTCAGGCTGACTGCTGCTTCCATCCCTTCACCTTCAGACCTGCCCATTTATATATCTGAGCTCATTAGCTGAGTAATGGTGCCTCCACATCTACCTGTCTGCTTTTCAGTAGCCGGAACACCCTTTGATGTTTAACAAAAGATACTGATTAGCTGCTTCCGCCATCCACTGCATGTATCGCAATTATTTCTGAGGCATAAACAACATACAGGCTTTCAGCTGTAAGCATTAATTTGAATGACTTCATGACCGCACAGTCTATAGAAGTAGGGAAGAATAGTAGAAGGAACTGCCGCAGCGCTGCTGGTTAGGTACGATGACGTCAATGGTCACATGAAAGTGGAGAAATGGCTACAGAAATAGAAATGATTATGAGTCAAATACAGGAAAAAGCTTATTTTATCGTCTTCTATTAATTCCCCAAGTGTTATGTTTTGTTACTTAACTCTTATTTATTAAACTTCTCAGTGCAAGTCATTGTGATTCAAACCCCTGCTGAAGTGAATGCAGGGCATTTTACTTAATAATTTATATTAACGTAAATTGTTAAGTTTTTTTTTTTCTTTTTTGCTTTGGTAATATTTTCACAAGTAAGGTGTATATTTTCAAAACTCCAACTCAAAAATCCAAACTGATCACACTTGTAATACCACTAGTCATTCTTTCAAAATCTGATCTCATACTTTCATTACAATTACACATATTTTCATCCACTCAATCTTTATTTTAAAACATAAGATTATTGTAATATATATTGAGAATATTTGATTTAATCACCGAAACACAACATTGTGATCTTCTTTCAATTTACATTTTTTTTACAATCGCTATGACTATTTTTTCAATACTTCTAACAATTAGTTCATTCAAGAGCAAACAATGCAAGACACATGTATCAAATCACCTTTGTTGCTGAAATAATTACAGTAATACAGGCAATAATTGTCATGTTAGAAAATACACTTATATTACCCAACGTGCATTACTCGCATAAAATCCATACAGTGTGTCACTGTATCAAAAGGTACGATGATGAAGGTATGTCATGGCCATAAGGTGTTGTGCTAGAACAGAGATTACTGTCCATTCAGTATGACATATGACTGAATCTATACTGTAACTGAACTTTTCAGATGAAAGGTGAGTTATAGTAACGTGCAGTCTCTACCATGGTAAAGACTATACAGTATCACATGGCATAATGTAATGTAAAATGCAGTATTTGATGCCATCTGTCTTCCTTCTTCTGTTACATCTCTGATCAAATTCTCTCCCTTGTATCCTGCTGTATGTTCACAAACTGCAAAACACACAGTTTTACAAACGAGGACATCCTCAAAGGGAGGTTTTTGGCGATTTTGTCAGGTTTTGCTGACTTCTGGGTACCAATTTGTCGCCAAAATATGGTCACACACACACACACACATGCACATGCACAGGTATTTCTATCTTTATGGTGACATTCCATAGGAGCAATGGGTTTTATATTGTACACATACTATCCCCCTAACCCTACTCCTAAACCTACCCTACACTCTAAAAAATGCTGGGTTAAAAACATTATTATTTGGCAACCCAGTGCTGGGTAAATATTGGACAGAACGCATGCTGGGTTATTTTGTCCCAGCTGTTAGGGTAAAACATTTTTACCCACCATGCTGGGTTGTTTTATTTAAGTCATCTATTGTTTAAAAAATATCATATGGCTGCCTTAAAATGGGCTGGAAATTAAAAATCACACACAGAATTACTAAAGGCAACAGCATTAATCAAAAGATGGACATTTATTATCAAGCAAGAACACGTGGACAAAAAAACAAGACACATTTAACTTATTTGGGTGAATACAGCATAGTTTACAACATTACATACATTTAAACTCATTTAACAAGCATTTTAGACATAAAAAATGTAACATTTAAAAGTAGCATTTTAATTTAAGCGTATCCAACCGTTCTCTGTAATCGCTTTTTACCGAAATAGTGCTAATTCTCGTGCTGGTGTGTCGCCGAAATCTGAGCCGGTGAAGGGCTGCTATTCGCCGGGGTAACTGCAAACTTCAGACCGCACGGCCTCGCGTTTCACTCGTAACTTAGCTGAAAGATGAAGTGACTTACTCCAAAACCTGCCCATAAACAAACAGTACCGATATTAGAGAACATATTATAACATTAAATTAAAGGGGTCATATGATGCTGCTAAAAAGAACATTATTTTGTGTATTTGGTGTAATGAAATGTGTTTATGCGGTTTAAGGTTAAAAAAACATTATTTTCCACATACTGTACATCATTTTTTCTCCTCTATGCCCCGCCTTTCTGAAACGCGTTTTTTACAAATTTTTACAAAGCTCATCGGTCTGAAAAGCGAGGTGTGCTCTGATTAACCAACTATCCAGTGCGTTGTGATTGGCCAAATACCTCAAGCGTGTGATGGAAATGTTATGCACCTTACCATACTGTGATTTCGTGTCCCGGCACGATGATACAAAAACAATAAAACCCATTATAAACGAGGCATTCGTTGCATCCAGTGGGGATGCATACTGATTATAATGACTTATACTGTCTTTTTACGCGTTGCGTTGCATCGCGCCGCGTAAACATAAAACTCTGTCTGCATTTGTGATCGGAGAAATTACAAATAACAAGTGCTACTCTACACTGCTCAAAACTCGCGTTTGAATCATGAGTGGCAAATATGAAAAAGTACCTTCAGGCTGTGAGTCAGAATTATTTGTCAGCATCATAGACTGTGGTCAGTATGCGCGCCGAAGGGAAAACAGGGGAACTGAATTCACCAGAACACCGGTGGCTACTCTCCCAGGAAACAGTCCTCATCCTCCATAAAATTTGTTGCACACATCTGAATATTTGGTTTGAACTGTTCTGGAACACACATCAGAATATTTGGGTTGTACTGTTCTGGAACAGTGTTGTAAATACAACTTAACCACTGATTTCTAGTCGTGTCCTCTTTTGGAAGACCAAACAAAGTAGTTTCGCTTTCACAACGAAACACACAGCGTCTCCACAACATGGCGGCGGCGGGAACAACAATACTACAGCGAGAATAAAAGTTACGCCTTCTTTTTTTGCGTGAACATTTGGGCGGTGTTATGCAAATCTTCCCACATCGTGACGTAGACATGTGGGGGCGTGTTTGAACGAGGTGTTTTAGGAGGGCGTGGATGAGTCTTAACTTTTATAAAGAATATCTCTTTGGGTTTGAGACTTTAGTCTTTGCAACTTTACAGATCTTCTTTATGCACCAAGAGCTTGTAACACTCCAAAGAGAAAGGAAAACTTGAAATCACAACATATGACCCCTTTAAACTCAGTATTATAACGAATAAAATAAATTTATGTTATGCAAGGCAAAAGGCGTTTCTGTCATGCAAAACGACTGCTGCTGACGCAGCTGACTGACATCTCGTCCTTATATTGCGTTGCGTAAAATAATACAATTTACAGCAGGAAAAAAGACTTTATAAATTAAATTAAATATATACAACCCTTTATTTAGTTGAAGAAGTGCACCAAATCGGCGGCACTGAGAACCTCTTTCTACTGTAGTGGACTCAAAAAGCCCGCAGTCTGACTGTAACCAAAGACTATAGAAATACAAAGACTTAAGAATGGGACAAAGTGCAACGCGCAATATGGCGGGATAGTCCTGCCTTCTAAATGAAAGAGCCAATCACTGATTGGTAAAGTCATTGTGTCACTGCTGCGGCCGTTAGGTGCTCCGGTTCCCATAGAAACCTGAGGCTAGAGCAGCCGATGTGCATGCACAGTCATAAGCACGTTGGAGCTATGCATGTGCATTGACTGGTCTAGACTGAAAAATAAGCTTTTTAAACGCTATTTGAGCATAAGAAACAACATTCATGGGGAAGTTAATTTCAGATTTTGTTGCTGATTTGAAATATGTAATTAATCGCGAGTTCAGCGAACCGTTTTTGAGATTTCAAGATTCCCCCATTAATTTAGATAGGACTTGGTCTTGTTTGAGCTGCCCGGAGGCATTGCAAATATGTCGGCCGAGTGAATGGACTTTTCCTGAAAGGGACTTTGCAGTAAGTCAGCAGCAGGGTTCTTCTTCTTCTTATTATTTTTTTACGGCGGTTGGCATCCAGCGTATTGGTGCATTACCGCCACCTTCTGCTCCGGAGTGTGGATCAGAGGTTTACAGACTAAGGCCCAATCCCATTTCTACCCCTTAGCCTTTCCCCTTTCCGAGGGTAGGGGTGTCTCAATTCTCGTTTGGTTGGAGGGGTATGGGGAAGGGCCAGATAGTCCTTCAAACGAAGATTTTTCGGGACCACACTTCAAACTAAGGGGTATGAATTATCTCAGCGTAAACTACAACGGCAACATGGCTGCCCGAGCGAACAAAAAGACACATAAATGTAAGCATTATTGGCATTAATGAAGATTTTAATGAAAAGTAATCATTTGTTTTATGTAACATTCAATCGTGTGTTCATATTTACAGTCATGTTATTCAAAGAAATGTTTGCAAAAAATAGCTACAGTTTGCTAATGTCATATCATTACAGACTGCACGATAGTGCCACAATATATTTTCATGTCTGATCAGGGCGATAACCACCGTAGACATTGAGGATGGCTAGTACCCTCAATAATTATAAATCGCTAAACCTTTTTCTCAAATACCTACTGCCAATTCGAGAGAGAGAGAGAGAGAGAGAGAATGATCTGTGCGTATCTCTTTACAATGAGTGAGTTTACTCATTGGGGGGGTAAAACCAATACAAGTCCCATTATAACCAGTAAAAACCATTACACATTTTGTAATGGTGTCTATTTTTTTTTTTTTTTCAGCAGGGTAATATTTTTATTTTTATTCGAAATATTCCCAAAATATATCATGAAATATCTTGATTCTCAAATATGTGTAAGTAAATGCATTTTTCACATTTGTAGATTATGTTAGTTGATCTATAATTTGCGATGGGCAAAGTAGCCTAATAGTGTAATCTATTAACTTTGCATAAAAATCCATCTTTTTACTTAAGTACCAGTATATTTTGTTACGACTGACTTTGTATTTAATGTGAATTTAATAAAAACATTGTAAGTTACTAATTACAGGGCTTAAAGTTCTCCGGCACCGTACCGGATCTCCGGCATGCAGCGCTTGGCTGCGGAAAAAAATAGTCCTACATAAAAAAAAAATCTTGTTGATTGATATCACTTTTGAGTCCATGAGTTCGCCTACCAATGGAATGAGAGGAGCACAGCTTTAACTCTCAACCACACTAACATTACTAGCCAATCAGAATGTTTTGCTCTTATAAACTCGAGACGCGCATAATAGTATCCAATTGCGGAGTCTCAGCCCTGATGAATGGAGAAGCGCGACAAAAAGCTGCGAGGCGCAATGGTCAAAGATGCCATCTAGCGCATATTTACATAGAATAACTAATTAAAAAGCAGCGGAGCTTTGTAAACAGCTCAGAGTAATCATGTCATCTCCATAAAACGATATGATTGCCAGAACAAATGTACCGGGATTTTTGAAAAGGTCCTGTTCACACATGATGGTAATTTACCAGTACTGTATGTGTGAAAGGGGCCAAACTCTTCCTCTTCATATGCCGTGAATTTGAATTGCTTAACGTTCATCTGGACATTATCAAAGAACATTTTCACTTCAGTCCAGCGAGTTCAAGCACTTTCAAAAATATATAATATTTAAATAATAATCTCTAAAGCTGTTTACAGTGTGAAATTAATATCTTACTTACATTCGTACATCTTTACTTTGTTGTTTCTGATGAGAGAATTAGCCAGATAATTCAGTCAGCCAGAGCGCGCGGTGACGAAACAGCTTGTTTCAGTGATGACTCATCTGAACGCCTCTGATTCGTCCTTGCATTCATAAGCTCAACAGAATCGTGTGTGATTGGTTATAATGCACAGTGATTTAAAAATGTGTGTGTCTCTGGCTGAGTGTCTCTGTGCTAGCCAGCGAACGCAGCTGGTGATGTTTTTCTTTATATATACTGTATATATATATATATATATATATATATATATATATATATATATATATATATAGTTTACAGGACAAACTGCGCATTTCACCCAAAATTGTTTGGTGTGATATGATTCCAAATTTAGGGGGGCCAAGCTTGTTGACGGATATTAATGTACTATCCTGAACTCCTATCTCTCTCAGCTTATTCCTCATCACCTCTCTCTGTGCTCCATACCTGTTGCATCTCAATACCACATGTTCTACTGACTCCTCTTCCTGACAACCCTCACACATTCCAGTATAATGCTTCCCTAACAATTTAAGTGTTTTATTTATTAAGCAATGTCCCAGTCTTAGCCTAGTTATCACCTTTTCTTCTCTCCGATTTCCACTATCAACAATTTTAGTTTAACATCCCTTTGAATTTGATATAAGTGCCTACCTTTCCCTTCTCCATCACACCGTTCTTGCCACTTTTGATTTATTTTCTCCCATATCACACTTTTAACCTCTGCTTTACTAACACTTACTTGCATTTCTATGTTTCCTTTTCATCAGATGGGTTGTTTCGTCAGAGAGGCTCAACCCAGCGGTTGGGTAGAAAAAAATAACCCAGCGTTAAAAATGACCCAGCAACTTAGTTACAGAAAAAACACTACCCAGCACCTGGGTAAAAATATTAAAAATAACCCAATAAAATGACCCAACAACTTAAACCCAGCATTTGGGTTAAAAAAACAACAACAACCCAGCACCTGGGGAAAAATATTTAAAACAGCCCAATAAAATGACCCAACAGGCTGAACCCAACACTTGGGTTAAAAAAAAAACGGCATTTTTTAGAGTGTCCCCTTATGTGATATGGCCAGCAGCCATATCACCCTGTAGCCCAAGACTGGTTGCCCACTGAAGCTAAGCAGGGCTGAGACTGGTCAGTACCTGGATGGGAGACCTCCTGGAAAAACGTCTCCAGGTTACGAATGTAACCATGTTTCCCCGAGGGAACGAGACACTGCGTCGGAAACGCTTTGGGAACGCCCCCAGCGTGACCATGCTCTGAATCACATATTAAATCAGTCCAATAGATAGGCGAGACGTCATGGGCGGGTGACGTTGCGACCAGGAAGCTATAAAAGCACGTGCGGTGGAACCGGCGTCAGCTTCTAGGAATGAAGCAAGCGCTCACAGGGATGCCGGAAGTATGGCACTGAGACGCAGCGTCTCGTTCCCTCAGGGAACCATGGTTACATTCGTAACCTGGAGACGTTCCCCGAGGGAACGAAAGCTGCGTCGGAAATGCTTTGGGAAAGTTTTGGGAATCCCTGCCTAGTGTGGAAAAGCACAGCTAAGGCGAGAGAAAGGAGCGCTATGAAAAAGCATCCTGATCCACCGCTTAGCATAAGCTTCTCTGGCCAGAGGTCTCAGCCTCAGCACACCATGGAGGAAACGTGTAACTAGGGGGTGTCTGCCCACTGACTGGCCATCGACACGTAGACTTCAAGGTGGAGTGGGTCAACCCTGCAGAGAAATAGGCCTGCAGGAACTCCAGCACTGTACCAGTAAACTGGTTCGAGCTGGCGGTCTCCGCACCAAGAAGTGAAAATATTCCATTTCAGGGCATACAGTTTCCTCGTAGAGGGAGCTCTGGATTGGAGAATGGTCTCAACAACCTTGACTGAGAGACAGGAAGAAGTGACGCTCCCTATATGAGGAGCTGGAACCCGGTTGGTTGGGGCTGCTCCCGCCCAGCAGCCCCTGTTGACCACCTCAACCTCCTCAGAGGAAGAGAGATAAACACATGCTCTTACTCTAGAAATTTTTATCCCAAGAGCCCCTGTATATCTAACTTATCATAGTTAGATAAATACTTCATTTTGTTCCTCAGAATTAAATGCAATCAAACAACCAGACGAGTAAACATGGTCTGGTGTGATAAGATTCAAATCAAAAATCGAAAATTATATATCTAACTTCTCATAGTCAGATAAATACCTCATTTAATTCCTCAGAATTAAATGCAGGCAAACAACCAAACGAGTAAACACGGTCTGGTGTGGTAAGATTCACATCAAAAACTGAAATGATGTTATACACGCGTTGCCTCGGCAGTGCGCAAGCTGCTTGGTCACACAAACAAATCAATCTCCTCGGAGAAAAATTGCTGCAGCAGCCAGCTCTCACTCAGAGGGGGAAGAAACCGCAGCGCGGGCTTCCGAGCCTCGAGAGAGAGCGCTGGATCTAGGGAGTGCAGGCGGAGAAAGGGCGAGCCGTCTCCAACCATACGCTCCGCTCCCCAGTAAATGCTGCTCATAATAATATAGACATAATATGCGAACCCCACGAGCACAGCCACCGCTCCGCCTCGGCGAAAGCGTGGCCGGCACGCGAGAAACGCCGGTGAAGGCTCCCTCCTCAAAGAGAGCCTTCCGAGAGCGAAGCAAGGCAGTAACAAACACTCGCCATGCGGGCAGTCAGCTCCCTCGAGAGCTGACTTTGCATGCTTCGATCCCAAGCAGACAACACACAGACTGTGTGTGTCCCCACCCGAAATATAGCACGGGCAGGGAGGAGCACACAGCCTGAATGCTGTCTGCTCTCGCCCAAATGCTTCTTTTTGCTGAAGCTAGGCATAATGGAGCTTAAAAATGGACAAACAACACTAAATAAGACTCACAAACAAGACTGATAAATAAGACTGTCACACACACAGAGCGCTTGCTGAATGACAAAAAGCTGATGCCGGTTCCACCGCACGTGCTTTTATAGCTTCCTGGTCGCAACGTCACCCGCCCATGACGTCTCACCCATCTATTGGACTGATTTCATATGTGATTCAGAGCATGGTCACGCTGGGGGCGTTCCCAAAGCGTTTCCGAGCAGCTCAAGTTCCTGAAGGGGAAACTAGGTTGCTGCTGGAAGAGGTGTTTGTGAGACCAGCAGGGGGTGCTCGCCCTGCAGTCTGTGTGGGTCCTAACACCCCAGTATAGTGACGAGGACACTATAGTGTAAAAAAGCACCGTCCTTCGGATGAGACGTTAAACCGAGGTCCTGACTCTCTGTGTTCATTAAAAATCCCTGGATGTCCTTCGAAAAAGATAGGGGTATAACCCCGGCATCCTGGACAAATTTGCCCATTGGCCTCTGACCATCATGGCCTCCTAATCATCCCCATACACTGATTCGCTTCATCACTCTGTCTCCTCTCCACCAATAAGCTGGTGTGTGGTGGGAGTTCTGGCGCAATATGGCTGCCATCGCATCATCCAGATGGATGCTGCACACTGGTGGGGGCTGAGGAGAGACCCCCCTTTCATGTAAAGTGCTTTGAGTATCCAGAAAAGCGCTATATAAATGTAACAAATTATGTTTTTTTCTCATAGAAAAAAAGTCTCACACAAGGACAAGGATTTCAGATATTGTCATCTTTGTGGGGACTTTTTGTCCCCATAACATAACCTGAACCAC
>NW_015660496.1:842432-885682 GCF_001515625.1 Sinocyclocheilus rhinocerous | reverse complement strand
AACATAACCTGAAACACACACACACACACACACACACACACACACACACACATACAAAATAGTGGTTATCATCTAAGATGAATCACTTATAGTCCAAAAAATAATTCATTACACTTGGTTATCCATGAACTGCAAACAAGTTATTTAGAAACTCTACCATATCGCTATGGGAGTCGCCCCTGGTTAAGACGGTTTTTTCAATGTATGCTTCAGACACGGGTCACGACGAGGCGTTACCCATAGCGACCCCTAGAGGACGCAGTTCGAAGTTCCCATGAAAGGGATTCACTGATTAACCATTAAGATGAGTTAGATTAAATAATAGACAAATGTATTAAACTGAATGATGAGACATGCAAAAGAAAAGTTTAATAGTAAGAGCTTTATTAAAGGCAGTTACTGTGAATGAAACATTTATATAGATGAAACAATTTTTTTGTAGTGAAATGGCTACTTTGGGATTGTGTGTATTGTACTAAAACAATTGAAAATATACTGAAATATTTGAAAAAAAAAATGTTTGATGATCTGTTGTGATATTAGTAATAAGGTTTTGAAAATGTAACAGTTGCTTGTGAAAATAGTACCATAGCGAATAAAAAAACCTAAAAAAACTAATAGATTTAAACATAAGATTTGCATTCAACCCAATGGAAGATGTGACTTTTCAGGCTGGTAAGTTCCCCCTTTTGTTTCTCATAGGAGGCAATTATGATCTGACTGCATCAGCCCAGTGGCAAAGACACATTTGTCTTTAAAGGAATTAGAATGTGGACTTTAGTTTTGTCTTTGACTCCCACATATGTCACAACGGCTAGTGTCGTCCTCTCTTACTCGACATATATACAGTATATCGAAGCAACAGCCTGACTGTTGTCTAAGTGAGAAAGAGGGAAAGCTCAAATTAATGACTTTTGGGCTATTCCATTTAGCATCAACTGATCCTGTTCACATTTAATGCATTTTTAATGAACAGATCTTTCATGGTAAATCTAAAGCTAATTTCATAAGTTATAAATCCTGCACAGTGGTTAGCCAGTTCACAATTTCCCTTGATTACTCTCCACAGATGGTCATGTTCTGCTGGTTGAGCTAAAAGAATCGCACAAACCCCTGTCTGTGAATGAAACCAAATTATTGTTTACCATTTCACAGGGCAAAACAATCTGCGCTCATTCCATGTCCAGCAGATTATGATTAATGGTCATGTTATAAGATTTGATTTGTCACTGCAGGATATTACTCGGTAATAGGAATTGCTGTTTTGACAATTGTAACAAGTGCCCTCAACATAAGCTGGAGCAATGGACCAGTTTCTATTACTCTCCACAGATGGTCATGTTCTGCTGGTTGAGCTAAAAGAATCGCACAAACCCCTGTCTGTGAATGAAACCAAATTATTGTTTACCATTTCACAGGGCAAAACAATCTGCGCTCATTCCATGTCCAGCAGATTATGATTAATGGTCATGTTATAAGATTTGATTTGTCACTGCAGGATATTACTCTGTAATAGGAATCGCTGTTTTGACAATGTTGGGCATTCGCTGAGATAAAAGGCTACAAGTAATCAGCAAGAACAATTTGAAAAATGTTTCTGTCACATTACAAAAACACAAACGTTCACCTTTGACATTCAATCTGAGTAAAACAATATAAAAATATCAGCATAGGTCATGTTACATTCTCTATGTAGCAATGGGATGTCACAATTCTGCATTACCTTTGCCCCCTAAGGCTTGTTTTGTCTGATAGCTTTGTAATTGGTTTATTCTATTTAAAAACAGTAAGGCTTGGGGCCATTTGCACATACTCACACTTCACTCCAAGTGTCACTAAAAAGCCACATCCAGAACATGTCTTAGAACAACTACATTCAGCCATTTGATCTATAGTATGTTGAATATCTTTGTGTAAGCCAGATAAATGCATATGGAAAGTTCATAGTGATATACTTTCAACCATTTCTGGTCATATTCACTTTTTTTGGCAAACTCTGGGCAGTGCAAGCATTTGTCACACAGTCTCCAGGAACATGGACTGTCTTACTGACAGGCGGTATTTATGAAGTCTCCATGGTTGAGATGATGCTAAGTAGCACTAGGGTACCCTAGGGATCTGTCCTGGCTCACTTAATTTTTACCGTCCACATGATAGATTTACAGTACAACCCCACTGAAGTTCTCAGATGACTTAGAGAGTCACACATAGAGAGAATGTGGACCACCAGTGATGTGCCAGACTCACACTTGCTCACCGGACTAAGTGCAATATACCACAAGCACGAAAAAGGGGGGAAAGCACAGCATGCAGAGCTCAGAACCAACAACAAAGTATAGATAAAATCAAACAAACCATACATCGAGAAAAACAAATCAACAAATCTACAAGGCAAGTAGAATGATTAAAGTAATTTAATTAAAGCAAAATTTGTGGTTTAGAAATTGATTGTTAGTGTTCATTAAGCTTATTAGATTAGTGTTATTATTTTCTCATTTCTTAAGTTTTACTTTTTGACTATCCTTGTGTAAGACTGCCTTTGTGCAATTTTCTTTTGTTATGTGCATATCATGGACACACCTAGACAAAACAAGAACTAGACCTTGGACACACTGGCACACCTGTAAGAAAACTGGAAAAAAGCACACACACACATACACACACACACACACACACACTCAGGTTTGTTTTTGTGAATTGTGGGGACATTCCATATGCGTAATGGTTTTTATACTGTACAAACCGTATTTTCTATCGCTCAACACCAACCATTACCCTAAACCTACCCCTTACAGGAAACTTTCTGCATTTTTAGATTTTCAAAAAAACTCATTCTGGATGATTTATAAGCCTTTTGAAATATGGAGACACTCAAAATGTCCTCATAAATCACCTTCTCGTTGTAATACCTATGTCATGCCCGTGTCATTATACAAATTTGTGTCCTCATAAATCACAAAAAAGCACATACACACACACACAAATACTCGCGCACACACATCTTACTTTTTTTAGAGTAATTATGTAGAATTCTCAGAACAAGTGGTTCTTAGATTCTTAGATATGATACTATACACTTAAGGTACATTTTAGATACCTTTAGGGAACTAATATGCACTCTTTAGGGGTAAATAAGATACAAAGGTGTATCTTATAATATAAATAATATAATATAATATAATATAATGTTATTATCTTTTGAAAGGGTATTGCTTCAGCGACAGCATTTGTAAAATTTTTTTACATTTTTTTTCAGAGAATGTTGTCATGGAAATTAAAAAGCCTTATTTTACCTTATAAAAATATTGCAATTAATGCATTAGAGTTTGATAAAAATTACAAACAAATTGCTTTTATGTTTTTTTTTTCCTGGAACCGAAATGAATGGATTTTAAATAATTATCTATGGCTGAACAAGTCTATGTAATGAACACATAACATCCTGAGGCTATGGCTACCCCAAGGGCTCCCTCCATATTATCACAGATTGTCCGTTTAATTTATAGGACAGCTGAGAGAGACAGGAAAGAGGATCAGGATGTGTTGCAAGCTGAATTGCATATATGTGACCACAGTGGCTCTTTATGTGTCATAAACATTATTTTTTTTGGTTCAGACATATTTCAATGAACTTTTTGTCAGTGTCATGCTCATTCGAACTGAAGGGGGACATGTGAGATCCATCAATCACAGAAGACCTGTTGCCATGGAAATAAAAATTGCCACAACATTGACTTACATAAAGCATTACAAATTACATAATAAAATATAATATTTTCTCTATGCTTTAAGTCACCTTATATATTTAAGTATTGTGTAATAAATTCATAATGTATCACATGTTATACTTACAGTCGATTAAATGTAGCCAATGGTTTTATAGTCAGTGGTTTTAAATTGTATCAATGATGACCACCAACTCCCATTGAGCATTACAGCTTAGATGTCTAATAACCTTGAAACAATAAGGGATGCATTTTGGAGGCTAATAAAAAAAAATGCTTCTCTCCATCTCTACTTATAGTGTATGTGCATGTGTGTGTGTGTGTGTGTGTGCACATGCATGCCTCTGTCTGTCTGTATGCCCCCTCACAAAAATAAATGTGTGACAAGCCTGCTTTCTGGCACAGCAGCAATATCTGTACACTGTAAAAAAAAAATAAATAAAATTAGAAGTTGGAAATAAAACAAAGATTTGTGTAGTAGGTTTTACAAGAAAATACAATTTCAGTCTGTTCACTTCAAAATTCAGTGTGGGTAATACTTTAGAATATCGTTCCTTCATTCATTAATAACTACACAGAAACACATGAGTAATGCAATATTAACATCCTAGTAACAACCAATAAGTAACAAGAAACTCTGATTAAGGAATTAGCAAGTAGCATTTCGTTGAATGAAGTAGTTCACTATTAGCTAATCAGTTTCATGCCTCCCAGAAAACTACTAAGAAACTACATACAGTTTCATAATTAATGTGAAACTAATCAATGACTAGTGCATGATAAATTATTATTATTGTTATTATTTATTTTAATTTAGATTTTATCCACTACTTTAATTAACATTTAACCACTTACATAATTAATAGATAATAATATATTAATAATTAGCACATTTGATCAGTCTTACAGAACTGGTTACTGACTGTGGATCATTTATAGAAGTGAATATTAGTGAATAGTTCTCTGGGAGGTATCTGGGAGGTATGCAAAAATAGTAGTTACTGATTGGCTAACATTAAACTAACACATTCAGCTGAGTACTATTACTTGCTAATTTGTTAATTGAAGTTTTTTGTTAGTTAATAGTAGCTACTATGTATTACTCATTGTGTAGTTATTCATTAACGCTGGAACAGTATTCTAAAGTGATATCTCAATGTGTTACTTACCATTTCTTTGTAATAAACTGTGAAATGTAATTTCAGCAATTTCTGACAGAAATTTGTTTCAAAGTAAGTCCTACAACATGTTTGTCCAGTGTACCTATTTGAAGTTAGATGGCCTTCTTTCGAGTCTGTAATATCAGTGAATTCCATAGCTGTAACAATGTATGTGTAGGGTGGCTCAATCACCCATGCTATAGAGGATTGATTTTTTAATCAAAGACAGTCTAGAAAAGTACACCACCCACTGAGGCATTGATAGCAGACAATCACAATTTTTTTTTTTCTCTCCATTGCTAAAACGTTTTCTGACAACACAACTGGAGCAATATCAGAAACTGTCATTAGCCAAACTTTTTTCTTTGGACCTTCAGTTAAGAATCAATCAGTTTCTCCAATCATCTATTTGTGACGTGTTAGATAGAGAATAACCATGTATAAACTAATCAACTCATCACTTGTCAGTGAAGGTCCTAAATGAATTCAGCTCAAGACAATGCAGCCAGCTGTGGGCAGCCCCGCATGTTTGGACCCCGGGGCTTCAGCCCCTCCTAGCACTTATATTAATCTTATAATTATATTTATATTAAGCCCTGCTGAGGAAATATTCTGTCTTTAGTCTGGGTTATTTCCCCTGTGATTCTCAGATAATTATTACAGGTTGTAGACAGAAGATGAGACACTTCAGTGTATTACCTGCCTGTGAGCACTGTCCCCCTCTCCTGCATACAGCAATGAAAGCTCATTACTGAAATATGGGGTCTGAATCTGAAACTTGATGACCAGGTGAAAATGAGGGGGACTGAAAATTGAAGATCTATATTATTGCAAATTCACAAAGCATTCTATACAGCTACAGGATAGTTATTTTTGATGCGCAGAGCAAGGTTTATTGACTAAAATATTACAGTATTCTGGTTGTAAAACATTCGATTGGTATTAATAACCTAGCTTATATTTCAAGTGGCTGGGGATTTTGGGTTCCTAGGTTTCACAGCAGATTGTGCATAAAACCTCTTTGTTTTAAGTAAACGTGTTGATGCCAGGCACTTTTTTCTTTAAATAAATTGTGAACTTTCTTAATTTAAATTGACATTTTTAATTTGCCTTTGCAGTCAGTTTCATTTAAATGATGGATTGCTTTGTATGTGTATAATTGAACTTTTGAGAAGGAAATAGCCGACAAAGTATCAAAATAAGAAAGAAAGAAAAAAAAGCTTGTGTTGCTGCTTCATTAATCAGAGTGGAAAGGTTCTGCACCCAGATGGGAAGTGAGGGCTGGCAATCAGACGAAAGGCCCAAATGAAAGGGCCTAGCCAGCCTCTTTCTCTTCCTGCTATACCACTCTAATGAACACTGAGGGGAAATCGTACCTTTTGCTTGCATCCAGCCAACCTGTTGTCTGACAACCAAAATAAATAAGCCCTGTCTCTTTAAATAAATAAATACAAAAATAAATAAGTAAGTAAATAAATAAATAAATAAAGCAAGCAAGCACAATTAAATAGCTAAAATGTACATATTTAACCCAGAAAAAAAAATACTAATCCAGTACCAGTTAAACATTTGGGCACACTTATTCATTCTTTAGTGTTATGATTTAGTATTACAAATTTCCACACTCAAATGAAATAGCACAAATTTAATTATAGGAATGCTTAAATCATGTTAAACAAATCACAACTTTTAATTAAGATAATAAAATAATAAGGTTCCCCAAACTAGCCACACTTTGCCTTGATAGCAGCATTCACAACAAACAGATGTTTACCTGGAGCTTCACATATGCTGACTGCTAATTCTTCACTCTATGGCACAAAACATAAATAAATAGTTGTTGGTTAAGACATTAATATAGCCACAACTTGACATCAAAAGGTCATTATGATAATGAGAAACATACAATTCAGTGAGGTGTGTCCAAGCTGGTTATTATACCTTGGGTATTAATACATTTTTGTACATTTATGTCAGATAGCTCTACAATATAAGAAAGGTTACTTAAATACAGCCCAATGTATCTTGTTAATATGAAGCAATTTTTCTTTCATTCTTCACAAGAATTTTACCCTGTGTAAACAATTACATAATTTTAATTGCATATTGTGTTTTGCTTTAGAGTTGAATAAAATGTCCATAAACTTAACTGAAAAGGTGCTGGTCATTTTCTGTTAGGACATTATCTGACTTTTTTTCTTTCTTTCTTACATTGTATTCTTCTTTCTTACATTCTATCTTAGGGTTTGTAAAAAACAAAAAAAAACAAAAAAACAGTAATGTATGTACATTCCCATAATTGCAGCATCACCTTTAACCTCATCTTCACTGGAAAATGTCAACACTTTCTAAATAGCAAATTGCTTGTTTATAAAGTCTCTTTTAAATAAATTATGGAATAAATACATTCTTGTAGATTTAAACTTAAATATCAGTTCTTTAAATACAAATAGCAAATGGCTGCAATATAACAAAGAGTGAAAAATTTAAGGGGGTCTGAATACTTTCCGTACCCACTGTATATTTACAGTAGTTACTTTGACTTACTATTTTATCTGTGTAGCAGATGATGATGAAAGATTATTAAAACACAAAGATGCACAAAATCACTTTTACGGACTTTTAAATTAAATGTTCCCTCCTGGTGGAATGACCTGCCCAACTCAATCCGAGCAGCTGAGTCCTTAGCCATCTTCAAGAATCGGCTAAAAACACATCGCTTCCATCTTTATTTGACCCTCTAAATCTAGCACACTCTATTATAATTCTATTCTTAAAAAATAAAAAAATTTAAAAACGTCCCTTTAGACTTGCACCCTATTCATTCATTAACTGTAAAAAAAAAACAAAAAAAAAACAAACACTAGCTTGTCTAATCTTTTTATATTCTATCTATTTGTTTTCTTTTTATTTATTATACAATTAACAAAAGCAAAAAAGGCCTCTAACACTAGCTTGCTCTATTCTTTTTCTATTCTATCTGTTTTCTTTTTATTATATAATAAAAAATAAAAAAAACTTGCGATGTGTACTGCGTTACGCTAACTGAGACTTGTTTTAGCACTTGCATTTCATTGCTCTTTTGTTGATTATGATTGCTTCCTCATCTGTAAATCGCTAAATGACTAAATGTAATTGTAAATGTAAAACTATAGTACTGGATGTAGGCAGTCTCTTTTCTCATTTTAAACAGGTAGTAATTACAACTAAATATTATTTTTAGTTTTGGTTTCAAAGCATTTGCAGTATTCAATTGCTTAGTAATGAGTGTATATACCATTTATATTAATTATTGTTTTTCAGCAGGACAACAATGTGCAACAGTGCAGTTTATTTGTTTATTTTTATTCAGAGACCAAATTTAAATTATCCCTTAATTCTCGACAACTGACAGAAGAAAAAGAAAGGAATCTGCACATATTCAGTGCAGCTCCTTACAGTTGGAGAAACCAATTAAACAGGCTGTGGACTCATTCATTGACATGTGCTCTATTGTCTGTCACTTGATTAAAGGGTTATGTTATAGCAGAAGACTCCTTTCCGCAAAATAATAGTTAACTCTCTTGGAAAGTACACTGGCATTTCTCTTTCGACTATATTCAGCCTTTATGTTTTCAAGGATCTTAACAAGTTGAGCACCGCATCGAGCAAGATTCTCGGTGTCGAAACCAAATTAACATTTCTCTGACAAGTAGTGCATTTTCTTGTCTTCATGTTTTATGACTGGTATATCAGAGCATGAACATCAGATCTGACATCAAACCTCAGCCATAACCCAAAGGGTTTACTATGTTTATAATGAAATAATCCTTGTTGTTGTGTCTTCACGGAAAATAAAAAAAATAATGACATAACCAAAACTACTTAATGCTACTTGAGTTAAAACAAATGACAGCCTCCCACTCATGTCAGGTTATCATCACATGTCTGCTCTAGGTCTTCTGGGTTCATCTGAGCCCACTTGAAGTTGATTGTGTCTCAGCACTAGAGCTCAGGGAAGCACTCAAACACTGTGTGAACCATAAGATTCTGAGGAAAAGTACTTGGAATGCGGAACAATTTTAGGCTACTCAGAAGAGAACAGTTGCCAAAAAAAACGCACCCTATCCTAAAGAAAAATATTTTACCCATTTAACAATCGGAAAAAAAAGGATTTATGTAAGCACTTTTAGATATTTTTAGATGCCACCATTCATATCCAGTTGCTTTTATTTTTTTATTTTTTTATTTTTTTTTGGTGTGTGACCCACTTCTTGTGTGTCTTTGTGTATAGATGGGTACAAGTATCCATATGTGCATGTAAAATGTTTAACAGATACCTATAAGAGCTAAAAATGCACTTCAAATTATGGCGCGTGTGTTGAGCTTCTTAATATGCTTTTCTCACATGGATAGCATATGGCTGTGCATGTTTTGGTGTTAGCATTCAAAATTGAAATTTGCTGCACCCCAGGGTTTGGCAAGAGGGAGATACACATATGTGCCAAAAAATAAAAAAATAAAAAAAACTTTTCTTGAGTATCTGAGATGTTTAAAAGCCTTTGAGCTAAATTACCATTCCCTCAATTAAACTATAGTGAGCAGAACATGCTGCACAATATACATTTTGACATTTATATAATAAAGCACAGAAAATAAATAAAATGTGCATATAGTGGTCTTTTTATGTCATTGCATCTGTGTGCACTAGTTAAAGGGATAGCTGACCCAAAAATGAAAATGCTGTCATCATTTACTCACCCTCAAGGTGTGTATGACCTGTATGAGTTATTTTCAAAATAAGATATTCTGAAGAATGCTGCTTACCAAACAGTAACCTGACAGCAGCCACTGAAAAAAAAATGCGCCGCCATTACTGTCTAGAGTGCGTGGAATGGTGCGCTGTGATTGGTTGAGCGGATATATCACATTCTGCAGAGAAGGGAGACTGGCGTTTGTCGTGGTATAGAAAGAAAGGGAGAACACATGACAGAATAACTCGGCGGATATTGCATTTTGCGTAAAATTAAAAATTTACTTTTCAATACCGACCAGATACAATACTGATTTTGGAGGAAACTCAATAAAAAAAATAAATGGTGTTTATCGCGTTTTGGAACAAAACTCTTCATATACAGTGCCTTGCGAAAGTATTCATACCCCTTCATTTTTTTCACGTTTTGTTATGTTGCTGCCTTATGTTAAACTGCTTTAAATTACTTTTTTTCCACATCAATCTACACTCCATACACCATACTGACAAAGCAAAAACAGAATTGTTACAACTTCGTAAATGTATTAAAAATAAAAAAACTGAAATAAGTTCATTGCATAAGTATTAATTAAAATTTTTAGCTGAAGCACCTTTACAGTCGCAAGTCTTTTTTGTTTGATGCGACAAGCTTTTCTCATCAGCATTTTGCAATTATCTGCCATTCTTCAGTCTGAGGTTCTGAATGCTCTGGACTGGGTCTTCATTAAGGCTATATCTATATTTTGGTGCATTGAAAGTGAAAAAAATGAAGGGGTATGAATGCTTTTGCAAGGCACTGTGTGTATATATAAGATATTTTTGAAGAATGTTGCAAACCAAACTGTTAATGGTAGCCACTGACTTATATAGTGACCAATATTATACATATATATATATATATATATATATAATATTGGGGGGTGAGGGAGCCCTGGCCACATCCCTGAACTCACGCAAGATGAGTGTGAAAATATATTTTAATTATGAAATATAATGGTTTATTTAAAAAAATATAGTTGCCAAATGCATAGGCTTTCTAGAATTAATATGGTGCTACTATATCAACAATTTAGGACTTCACATTCGTTTCACAAAGTCGCATTTTAATTGTTACATCTCTGACACAAATTCCCACGCAAGCGGTGCAACTAAGAATGCAGCACTACTGAGTAAGCTATGATGAAATCATTTTTTAATGTTTAATAGAGGGCTAGATGATCGTAGTTAGTTAGCCTAATTATTTTGCTGTATTGTTATTGTTTGTTGCTGTTCAAGTTGTTCAAACTTAAAATGATGCATTTGTTAAATGGGTCGCAATGAATGTATTATGTCAGGGGATTGTTCGCAATAAGCTTGTGTTTCATTGTAAAGCGGACACAATTAAGTATTTCTGGTGGTTGTAGTGGTATCACTTGTCTGTATTTGTGGTAAAACTGCTGCCTAATATGATGACATATTTATTTCCTGGATGTCAGATTTTTGAATTGGTGGCTATGCGATTTTGTTTTATTCAATACTCTGCCATCTGCATTTGCTAAGTAGCTTTCAGTAGGGTCATTCACTCAGAACACATTTTTTCATTCCACTGCTGTACTTTTCCATTGTATTTCAATGAAATGCACTACTCGACGTCTTGAATGCTGCACTTTCGTCTCAGGTCTTTATAGCAGCTTCTCGCGAATAATTCTCATTCATAATGCATCATTATAAAACACGGCGCTCAAGTTCAAAGAAATTCAGCTTCTAAAACATGTCTCTAGACCTTGCACTTAAAAAAAAAGTGACCTGTCTGACCACTGACCTGTCTCGCAACCAAAACACTATCTGTGTGAACCCTGTATTCTAATAGTTGTAGAAGTAGCGAGCAGGTTTGTTTACGGTTCGACAAATACTTGAATGGGCCACATATGTTTTTGTTGTTGTTGTTGTTTTACTTTTACTTTGTGCTATGTCATCGCCCCCTTTCGTCACTTCAGCCATCCCCTCATCAGTGCTGAGCTGGTGCCGGCTCTGGATGTGGCCCCAAATACCACATGTCAAATGTGCACTTTTAGTGCACAAAATGCAATATTAGTGAACAAATAAGTATATATATATATATAATTGGGTGCAAACAACAGCAAATGGTGAAGAAGCCTTAACAAACAGTAACCAGCATCCTTGGGGCAGACTCAAGGCATTTCCTGGAAAGATAAATATTAAAAATCAACCACAGTGACAAAAACCACAAAACAACATTAAATTTATAAATATTTCAGCACCACAACAGCGAGGCACTGCTCCATGGGGATCATAGGACGTCCAGTCAGAGCTGGAGAACAATCCGGCCGTAGTCTGCAATGTCACAACAACGACAAAACCATAACAATTAAAATTTTCTTTCTTTCTTTCTTTCTTTCACATTGCAGTCTTGTTTTTTATTTATTTAATTTTCATGCCCTCATGATTTATTTGTTACTTTTCACCTGCCTTTTATGTACTGAATTGATTTGTTTTATACTTTTGTTTATCATATATTCCTTCAAATATAAAGAGCAACAGCAAAACTATGGATTTTTACTATTTAAGAACTAAATTCTAAATAAAAAGTAAATTAATCGTGCAACATTTTCCATTAACCTAACAAACAAAAAAAAATGTTTGCAAACTATGAATCAAAATTAATCAAGACATTTTATTTTTACTGTTAGTTTCCATTTAAGCATCATTTGCATAATTTACCTGTGTCATGTCATGTGGAATACAAATGCAACAAAAATGTAGTCATGACAGTAAATAAATGAAAATGGACTAGATAGAACAAGAAGATACTCCATATTTAGTAAGGTGTGTGATAAAGGGATAAAGAGCCCAGCATTTAGAAAGTAATTATCCTCAAATCAGTGAGGCAGTAATGGTGCTGTCAGAAAGAGGAGGTATGATGTACATGCTGAGAGCAGCCACTGCACTGCAGACACCAGCGTTCCTCTTCGCTCTTATGAATTCTACTACTGTGAATTCCATCAAGGCTTTCCCATAGCCCGCACACATAGAAAATGACCCTCAACAACTACTATTCAACATCCTTTTACCTTGAGAGTTTTGTAGTTCAAGGATTTATTTAGTTGTAGTAATTATTTTTTTCTAAGTAATTTTTTTTTTTTTCTTTTTTGAGCACATAATTGTCATCTCAATCATTTATTCTCTCACAACCTCTTGAGCACCCTTCAGTTTACCATGCCCCTATTCAGTCCAGAATATTTACATATCAATTTTTTTGTTTGTGTTAGAATACCGTGCTAAAATCCTTTATGACATGAACAGGCAAGATTAAGTAAGGGCGGGTGAGTTTCCATTCACAGCAAATACAAAAGATTTGTAAATCAAAAAGTGTAAAGAAGTACTCTCTGTTCCTCTTTTTAGGCACTTTATATATAGCTTCAAATCTTTGCCTAGCCTGTTAAATCATTTCCTTAGCTAAGTGTCCCAGAGGTGATAGAGAGATTGAAGAGAATATAAGAAAACACAGTTTTGCCATTTGCACTAAAGGCTTTTGGTTGCTTATCAAAGACACAAAGTGCAAGTGCAAAGTCCAACCAAACTCTTCATTTGTAAAGCCGCAGCACAACTGATAGAGTACATAATAATGATCTGTGTGTAGCTGTACCCATTAAACAGGACATTTGAAAGATACTTATTTAAGTTATCAGATTAATAGTGTTTTATGAAAAATGCTTTTTGACCATTTGAGCTTTATCAGAAAGTTTGGTAACACTTTAGAATAGGGAACACTTATTCACTATCAACTACGACTTTTCCCTCAATAAAGTCCTAATTTGCTGCTTATTAATAGTTAGTAAGGTAGTTGTTAGGTTTAGGTATTGGGTAGGATTAGGGCTGTAGAATAAGGTCATGTAGAATAAGGCATTAATATGTTCTTAATTATTACTAAAAAATGGGTAATATTTTAATAATATGTATGCTAATAAGCAACTAGTTAGGAGACCCTAAAATAAAGTGTTACCGAAAGTTTTAATCAATTACTCTGCAAAACCTTCAGGATAAGAACAGTCCCATGTAAAACCATTCAAATTGTGGAAGGTCCAGCATGATGGATGGATGGACGGACGGACAGACAGATAGATAGATAGACAGATAAATACTATTTGCAATAAAACCAACCTACTGGTTTTATGAATTCAATATTCTATGAACCTAAAATAATTTGTATGGCTCTTAAAGAATCTTCAGAGTCTATACAAATAAAATGCATGTACAGTATGTGAACCACACTTTACAAACACAAACCTATGATTACTAATGAGATCACACTGGTTATTGAGCATGTCTGAGGACAGAAGTAAAACTGCGTTAACCTCCTATGGTGCGACTGTTTTGTTCTGTGACCTCAATCTGTCAGTGCGTGATAATGCACATTGGACTAATCTAGTGCTACGCCACTCCACAAATAAAGAAACATTGCATTCCACACACACAAACTAGAAATTGCAAAGTTTTAAACTCAAGAAATCCGCTCAATACCCTCAGTCCAAAACCTGACTTGTGCACTGCTGAGACTTGATAACGCAAACTGCTTTTAGTTTTTAGCTATGGGCAAATCAAGGTTACTGAAGGCCAATGTGGGAGGTAAAAATACAAATAAATAATAAAAAAAAATACAAAATAATCTCAGTCCCCTGAAAAGCAAAACCTTTTCTGAGACATAAATAACATCTTCGAATCCTATACAGAGATTTCACTGCCATCGTTACGTATTCAAGCATGCTGTCAATCACAATCTATTTCCAAGTTCTGCCATTCTTTACCACATCATCAGAGTAGAGCACAGTCCTCTTTTGTTACAAGGTAATTTCCCTTCTGAAATTGCTGTCATCACAAACCGAAGCTTCATATACATCAGGATGTAAATGGGGTTTTGGTGACAGTTCGTCTCAATAGGATGGTAAGAGGCCATAACTAATACTTATGGTATGTTAGCTGATGGTGGAGAGATCACTCTTTGGAAAGCCATAAGGTGGAAATTCTCCTTAGACTGATATACTACATCTAAAGTATTCGACTCAATCATGTTCTTATATCTCTGTACCAAACAAAAACATATTCAGTCGAAATCAGAGTAAAAAAGGCTCCTGATATGCCTTTTGTTTGACTGTGATATTACGTAAATTACAAGAATTCACCAAAGTAAACAGGATTATTAGCATACGACAGAAAGCAGTTACAGCAAGAAGTCATCTTTCTAACCAGCCTGTGTCTGCTTTCTTTTACACTCTCCCCCTTTCCCTCGATTTCCCTCATCTAGCTCCCGGTCTGACTCACACCTTAATTAGATTAAGACATATAGTACTTTCCCGACAATCCTCCCAAGACCTAAATGGAACATAAATGATTGAATCCCTATTATCTAAAGCAATTATGAATTGATACCTGAGGGAAGAGACTTCTGACATAAAACATTCAATATTCTCCTCTCCCTTGTGATCCCCTTTTAAAATGTTTACATTCCATCATGCTGATCTGTTTTTTTGCCATCATTAAATTTGTAGCATTCACGTCAAGGGCATGTTTTCACAAAGAGGGACTCATTGAGTAAAATGACATGGCAACACCGATAATACAAAGAAGAATGGGATTGACTGGCACTTATTCCACTCTTTGTTGAATATCTCTGGTGGAACAAACAGATGCATTGCATGTCAAAAATATGTGTTATTGTGCATTTATGCTATGTTTGGTTGTCGGTGGTTGGCACACTATTAAAGTCTGTAGTTTTAATAGAGAGAGAGAGAGAGAGAGAGAGAGATAATGAAATTAAAGATTTTAATTCAACATCAAACTCACACCACTTAACACATTTTTATTAAATTAATTTTAAGGAATCATTCATGTGTGATGTATTACTAATTTTAACCAACTTCACAATATTTTATAATGGTTTCAGCACTTTTTTTTTAATCACTTAAATAAGCAATCAGTCCATCTCCCTCATAATATTATCATATTTCAGCTATGATTTATTTGCAGTTTATTTTCAGTGTGTCAAAACCAAACCAAAAAGGCTAAACAATTTATTTCAGGTTTCCAAAAAAATGTCAAAATATAACTGATTCCTCTCTATTAAAGGTATAGTTCATCCCCCCAAAATGAAGAATTGCATTGCAATTCTTTCCTTGGTGGTATACAATATTTGGAAAAATGTTGGAAACCGAACAATTTTGGTGAGCATTGACTTATGCTGTATTGGAAAAAATAAAAATAAAATAAAAAATAAAAAAACAATCTCAAAATACCTTTATGTACCACAAAAGAAATAAAGTCATTTGTTTTAATTGACATGAGGGTATATAAAATATAACATAATTTAACTGTTTTGGTGAACTATCCTGTATATGTATCCTGAACGATAATTTTTCTTGCACATTTAATTATATCTCTCAAATTGCTTTATTTTTTTTTAAGCCTAGTAAAAAAGTAATACATATAAAATACATTTATTTTATACTAAGTATAGTTCAAATCTATGAACATATTTACTGACATATAGCTTAAGATGAATCAAACTTCATTTGGAGTACTACCTGTGTGCAATGCACATTTCTTAATATTAATCCTAAAATGTGTTTTAGTGTCACTATTGATGATAATTGTATGATCTTTGAATAATAGCAGTCTTTAAATGCAAGATATTTAAAGTGTACCTGAAGTATACTTGCAATAGTTCCACTTTAGCTCAATCAAATATACTTCAGTATACCTTTAGTTGCACTACTTCCGCACAATTAAAGTGCATTAAGCACAAAATTAGTTGTTCCAATTTAGCAGATTTTAAGTATATCAGTCTAGTATACCAAACGTACAATTGCAGGGTATTTTTATTAAGCACTTAAATATGTACATTTATTAGTAGTATACTCAGAATGAAATAAATGTATTTCAAATACATTTTAGTATATTTATTTTTCACTATGGAAAAAAAAAGTTCACAAAAAATACATTTGTAATAGAAATATTAACAATGAAGCAGCAGAAATATTTTACTTATCCTTAGTTAACTAGACCAATGTCTCTATGAAACAGCAACTTTCCACATAAAACGTCTCGGTTACGTATGGTAACCCTCGTTCCCTGAAGGAGGGAACGGAGACGTCACGTCGGATGACCGACGAAATTGGGATCTCGCTTAGAGGGACCAATCTACTTCGAGTGTAAGCTGAAGCGCCGTACCGCCAACACGAAGAGCTCTCCAAGAGCGCACTGAACACGTTCAGTCTTCTTTTCTCAGTAGAGTAGTCAGGAGCAGAACGATGTGATCGCTCGGCTCCTCAGCGAAAAGCTGAATATGCGCTGCATCTGCTGCCTACTTATACTCACGCTGTGATCAGCAGCAGCTGGATGCAATAATCGCATGCCAATGTGCATTGGCTCGTTTAGTTTACACTCGAAGTAGATTGGTCCCTCTAAGCGAGATCCCAATTTCGTCGGTCATCCGACGTGACGTCGAGAGTGACCGACTGAAAGGGAACTCAGTAGTTGACTGTGTGTACTTGTGTACTGACCACCTGTGTGCTCAAACAATATGGAAGGAACCTTTAGGAAGAGCACATCAGGAGAACCTGGCAGATGGAAAGTCAAGGCCTTCAGTAATGGGGTCATCCAGCAGAACTTCAGAGTGGACCTGTCATGTTGCATACATTTAATAACAAATGGCAGGTGGGGTCGTGGTCAAGGCTGAGTGACCCAGAACAGCCCTCCCTTTGAACAACACCTTTGAACTCCGGACAATATTACCAGGCATAGCAGGATGTTGTTTTTCTAGGGCATGTAGTTACCGGTCACAAACAGAAGCAGATGAGCGGTCCTGGCGTCCCTCTCTGGGGTTGGAGGAAGGAAACAGATTTTTGATGCAGATGTCTCTGTGACCTTTTTAGCCACCTCGCCACCCAATATCACTCTGGGTGAGAGAACCATGTGCCTTATTTACGCCCACTGCTTATCAATCTCCAGAATTGTATGCTGCCTATTATGCTGCTTTTGGACATAATGCTGGCCATTGTCCATAGTTCTCATTTCATGCACAAACAGTTGTTGGCCCAGTTCTATTGTTTGCCACCTCAGTCTGTCTTCCATGTATTCACTGTGGATGTGAATGTGACTCTGGCTCACCCCACTGAGAGCATATTCTTAATATTTCCAATGCCAGTTGAAATCCATGGATTAGTCTGACACATCTCCTAATCCACCAAACATTGCGTTCTCATATCTGACTCCTCTTTTGAATAAAGCATATTGACTTATAGATATATGATTCTTTGCCTTAGACAAAATGAAGGGATGTGCTGACCCCGACACAAAGTTGCAGATGACATTCATATAATGTAATGAAAGACCAAGCTTTGTGTTTAGGATGCCATGAAATAAGGGCTTTTGAGGATAAGAACGGTCTTAATGCAAAATTAAAATGTCACTGCAGTTGGCCATCTGTTTGACATATCTTATTTTGACTTAACAACAATAATCCTTTTCTAACACCATCGACCACTGAGGCTAAACACTAGTTCATTGAACACAATGGATCAAATCATTCTACTGTTCTTGTTTGGATCAGAAAAAAAAAAAGATTGCTCGTGCATTGGAGGCATTTTGAGGGCATGCCACATTTGCTAAGCTAATATTACTTCAACAAAAGCTCCATGCTTGTAGTTCTATGTCTTGAAATACTGTAGCTATGTGTCAAAAACAGTTCCATGTAAACAGATATTCTACTCCATGTTATTCTTGAAGAACATAGAATTTGCAATGTGTTTTTCATATGAGCATTATGTTATGTCAACAACAACAAAAAATTGCTAAAATTATAAAATGCATAATGACAAAACAGTGTATATTTTGGTTTCATATACATAATACAAATAATAATAATAATAATAATAATAATAATACAAATAATAATAATAATAATAGTGTAACACTTTAGTATAGGGACCGTTCCGTGTCTGTTTCCTTCCCCCACGTGCTCCATGTTATGTTTATTTCCTTATTTGGTCTTCCTGTTCCTGTCCTGATTGTGTTATCATTTGTTCCAGGTGTTCCCCGTTTTGTTCCATTGTTCCCAGGTGTGTCCCATTAGTTTCAGTGTATTTAAAGTGTTTTCTGCCCCTCGTTTCCCGTCCGGTATTGAACGTCGATCCCCGTGTCCTACATGTGGTTTTCTCTGTGTTAAATAAAGTCTGTGATGATTCTCCTTCGTCCCCTTGCTCCTTCACAGTAGGCACACCATGACAGACCAATTCTCACTATTAACTAGTTGCTTATTAGCATGTTTATTATTTACATGCTGGCTGTTTATTAGTACTTATAAAGCACATTTTCTGCATGACCATATTATGCGTACCCAATACCTGAAATTAACAACTACCTTACTAACTATTAATAAGCAGCAAATTAGTAGTTTATTAAACTAAAGCGTGACCAATAATACTTGTCCTAATTTATATGTTTGAATGGCCAATAAAAAAAAGAATAATGCCATATGATCCAGTCACAGGATCTTCCAGCAGGGACTAACTCGACCATGCTAACTAGTCGAACCTTGACCTCTTGGTGCACGTGTCTCTTTTTTCTCCAGTACTTTATAATATTAGATGGTCCTGATAGTTTTAATAATTTCTTTACAAGCAAACCACATGTGCTAAATGTCTGCAAATCTATTGTTAAAATGCTTTGGTTGGGTGATTGTCTCCCTAACGTCAGCCTTTGTCACCACCTCAAAGGCTCTGTTATGCACAATGCAAGTCCATTGACCTTGAAGCGGCCTTTATGGCAGGCCTGAAAGATGCACTTTAGGATGCTGTGGGTGCTGAGAGGGATGCAAGACTGAGCGCTTCTCACGTTTGATCCTGAACGGCGCTGACATTTCCGACAGCAGATGGTAACTTTACAAATTTCTTTAATCCTGCAAGCGAAACATTCACTGTCAAAGGGGGCAACACCTTGGTCATTCTCTAAATATTGACTTTCGAACTATAAGGTCAAATTCAAGGGGATAACATTCAAAATGCCCCATTAGCAGATGCAATGTATATGGGCTTGTTTACTTGCTTTATTTATTTATTTATTTTTAGCATAAATAAATGGAACCACTTGGGTTGTTTATTATAAAGTCATTATTGTCATTCTCAGTGCCCTTACTGACTTTGTAACAAAACTGTATTAAATATTTTAATTATTCAGTAAATAATATTATACAGTGTCTTATGATGTTTTGAATGAGGTGACCTTCTGGATGAGTTTTACAGCGACATAGTTTGCTAGCTTCATAAATGTTGTAGCTGCAGTATAAAATTTATGCATGTGGCATTTCTCTTTAATTTCTGTTAAGTGAAGGTAATTTGCTATGAAACAATGAAGTTTAATTTATTTATTGTATTTTTTTATGACATTTTTTTTTTTTACATTTTAGTTATACAGTCTTTCTGAAACCTGCAGTATTAAACATACAATTGTAATGCAAACTTAATATGAAAAGTAATTTGGCAGTACATTCTCAACACAAATTTTTCCATGGTGGTAGCTGTAAAATCTATTAGAATTATTTTCTATTTAATCACAAATATTTTCCAGCTACGTGAGCACTTGTATTTTACTCATTGCAAAGTTGAATGAAATTAACGGCATGTCTTAAACTAAATAAATACTGTAAATAAAGGAGTAAATACATTGTAATTATGTGGTTTATTCTTAGTCACGTGTTGTCAATGAGAAATGCAAAATAATCATAAATTGTACAAATGATCAAACAATTAAATAATATAATATTGGGGCATTATATTGTAACAATGCTTTGAAATTTAAAACTACTTTCAAATAATTAATCAATCAGCTGCTTATGCACAACGTCTCTGTGTTCTCCCACTGGTTACAGATGTGACACATGTACAATACATGAGAAATAATTTACTTATCCTTACATGTACTGCGATCATTTACATTTATTTTGATCATAATTTATGGAGTAATAATGGTAGATTCTTCAGATATTGTAGTTGTATCTGTATCACCATACTTTATTTTCCCGATACAACTAGTAACACTATGCTGGGAGAATAATAATCAAAAGTATGATACAAGATGCAGCCAAAGGTCACCAGAATGGTGACTTCAAACAAAACATTTATGTACATACACTATCATTACTGCAATTGGTTACAGAATGAAATTACATAGTTTGCAGTTATTCGTAGTAAAATTCTGAACACAGTGTTTTATTGTTACTCTTTAGTAAATGTTTGCTATACTCTATCTGCATGGCTAGATAGATCAGTTCTATAGCAGACATTTTAGGTTCCTTGCACTTGGCCAAAATGGTGATTTAAATAATTTCCTCCACTTGCGTCACACAGTGTAATACTTCAATTAAATTTGCAGCATTTCCAGGCGTAAATTCTATCTGCAGACTTCTAACTAATTATTGTTACTTTGTGGACATATTTACATGGCTAGCTAAAGTAATGTTTGTCCTTGGCCAGATATTGCATCCCAGCAGGGAACATGTCAGACTTACACCCAAGGAAGTAGTACATTATGGAATAATGTGCTTGGTTTTATTGGTCATGGTTAGAATGACATCTGAAGGCTGCTCCAGTAATGCTAACCTACCATTATATGAAATGTGTTCAAGAGACAGCACCACACAATATTCTAGGTTTGAAGGCTAGTGAAAACGTCAGGGTGACAGTTAGTACCGCCTCTTAACAAACAAAAGACATGCCATGAGCCTGGGTTTCGTGATTTTTTTTTTTTTTTTTTTTTTCACACACTGGTCATTTTAACAGTAAACTCATAAAAAAACTCTAAAGTGCTTTTCACACAACACTTAACCTCAGGTTAACGTCTTTGTAAACCCCCTGGTAAAGGCCCGTTTTAATGCTTGGTTACGTTTCAGAGTTGTGAAAAGCAGGACTTTTGCCCTCTAATTGAGCCAGCATGGGCAAAAAAAAAGGTCAATTCACACTTCATCAACAGATACCGACGAACGGCAACAGACAACTTTGTTAAATTTTGTGAAATCATTGCGTTGTCGTCTGCCGCCATTAGTCTGCATTTGTTTTCACAGATTAAAGGTTGAATCTGTGTTTGTCAGGTCTTGAAATGTCTGAGAAGTAATGTACTGTAGTTTGCGGTCATCGTTGATCTGCGTCTGTCGGTGGCCTTTTGAAAAAAAGTTGTTTAGCAACATACAACCAATGAAACTGCCTCAATGCTTACCTCATTAAAAATGAATGGGCTTTTTACAGTCATGCTATTTTTAGCACCAGTCTCTGAGGAAAACAAATGAGTTAACTGAAGTGATGAAGATAAACTTGTATTGTTGCTGTATTTTCTTAAGATGTCTAAGATTTAAGAATCTATGTGGCAACGTTTATATAGGCCTATAGTCAAGCAATTATTAAACCCAACATGCTTTAATTCTCCAATCAATGTAACCTCAAAAATAAGCAAAGATGTTTAACACATATTCACAATATATTTAGTCTGAAATCTCAAAATTGAAACCCAGGATTAATTACTAACCAAAGGTAAAGTACAACTAAATAACATACTAATAAGCAAAATTTACTATCTTTTTTTTTTTCTTTCATCCATTGTTGGCGTCAAAACCTATTTCTATTTTATAAATGTGTTAGCAAAACACTTCCAACCCAAAATTGCTGAGAATAACAGGGGGTTTTGGTAACAGAAATGTATCCTATATGTGAGTGTGACACCATATGGCAGAATGCTGTGCTGAGTGGGAGAGAGAAATACATGAGTGAAAATGTATTTTATTCAGAACTGGGGATTTTATAATCACTGCAGGAATATAAAGTACATGTCAACAGCCTATGCCGTTTAATGTTGGGAAAAAATGAGGCCAATGATTTCAACATTGAAACATTTGACTCCCACATGTACAGGAGCAGCAAGAGGATCTGTTTATCAAAGCCCCAGGTGCCAGTGTTTGTCAAAAGTAGAGATCTTAAGCTCCTAGAAACACAAAAAAGGGTCATTAGCTCACTCTACAATTGAAGGAACTCGCCTTTGGCAGATGGGCAGTCACTTTTAAAAAGAGAAACCAAGATTAAAGTGGGAAGAGCCCCACTGGTAACCAATCTGCATGCCGATAGCGAGCTCTCTCTGTATTTTGTTCACAGTGGCACTTAATCCTCTGTTTTTGTGTTTATTATTTTTTTTTTTTCTAGTTCTGATGTGATGAAATACTCCCTTTTATTACCCCACTCTCTTCTCTCTCATTCTCACTTGTTTTGAAGATTAGATATTACATCAGGTGATGTGGTCAAAGTTTCACACTATGCAATGCAAAACAATAAGACAAATCACCGACAAATGCACATTCATGCATAATCTCAAACCATTCAACCAACCAATGCACATTAATGAATAGTCTCAGGCTATTCAGTTATGCTACTTTGTGAATAAAGTTGTTCTTTATGTTTCAGTCAAGCAATTTCTCACTTTTTGACCTCACTTTAAGTGCCTTAATGGGTATGTAGTATCCTTTCCTTGCAAATAACCCCCAGTGAAAAAATGTACTATGCAATAAATGCGTTTTTTTAAAAGCCTCTTATGGTGAGAGATTATCCTATAAATGTTTATTTTGCTCCCTTGTATTCTCTTGATTATGACATATTTTTGAATATGCAGTTACAGTCAGTGGAAGGATTTAAAACTTTGAGTAATGGCACTCATGCTCCATTGCCTTGGCTGCTTTCCTGTAATTCTCCATTTTCACTAATGGCTGGCCAAGTGAGATCTCCCATGATACTGTCACACTGTTGCTGAGCTGTGTTATGGTGCAGACAGTGCAAGATGGACTGATGACCGTTGTCTAGGAGAGAAGTACTTACTGACACTAAACAAAATCACACTTAAGTTAAAGTGTATATGTTTATAATAACATGCTATATTGTTACAAGCTTCACAAATTTAGATTTTACAAACTACCTATCAAACATTTGGAATTATTATTATTTATTCATTATTATTATTATTATTATTACTGTTTTTAAAATAAGTCTCCAATGCATTTAGTTGATCAAAAAATACAGTAAAAACAGTAATATTATGAAACAGTATTACAATTTAATAGAACTGTTTTCTGTTTTAATATAGTAATAATTTATTCTTGTGATGTCAAAGCTGAATTTTCAGCAGCCATTATTCTAGTCTTCAGTGTCACATGATCCTTCAGAAATCATTCTAAAATGCTGATTTGCTGCTCAATTATGGCTTTTATTATTATTAATGTTAAAAACATTTTTTTACGGATTAATCTGTATAGGGAAACTGAGATGTTTGGGATTCTTTGATGAATAAAAAAAATAAAACAACAACATTTATTTGATATAGAAATGTTTTGTAATTATAGATGTTTACTTTCACTTTAGAATAATTTACTGCACTTTTGCTAAATAAAATATTTATTATTATTATTATTATTATTTAAATTATTACAATTATTATTATTATTATTATTATTATTATTATTATTATTGTTTTATATTAAGCAGCATTCAACATTGAGCATCAAATCAGCATATCAGAATGATTTCTAAAAGTCATGTGACACTGACGACTGAAGTAATAGCTGCTGGAAATTCAGCTTTGCCATCACAGGGATAAATTACTTTTAAAAATATATTCAAATAGAAAATAGATATTTAAAAATTTTAATATAATTTCATAATGTTTTACTCTATTTTGGATCAAATAAATGGGCGTGGGTTGGGCATAAGGCACTTCATAAAAAAAAAAAAAAAATCATTACAAACGTTTGGCCGGTAGTTTATATACATATATACACATTTATGCACATGAAAAAGTATGTCTGACTGTCTAAAATTGTTCATGTGTCTACAACAGAATTTGTCTTGGTTTGTTATATAGTATTTTTGTTGACAATATCTCACTACTGCCATCGGCAGTCCCATGGGTTCTCACCTAAGTGACAGCAGGCTGAAGTTGAAAGCAGTGTGCAATTGACAGAAAACTTAGAACATGTTTACCATTGCAATTCACAAATGACAGCATAGCCACAGAGACAACTGCTATAAATAATAGTTATGTGCAGACGTTAATAAGAAATCCTAAGCATATCTTGTGGTGAAATGTGTCGTGAAAATAATTATAGCAATATTACATTATAGCATATTCTATTCATTACATTTGAATTCTAAGCATGTCAAGTCGTGCACTAGCCATATCACAAATATCCTGTCAAGTTCCCTCACACACACACATGCTACACAATCACAATAATGCTGATGACATTAACAAACTGCATTTTCTCCTACTCAAGTGTCAAGAAAGAAAGAAAAGAAAAAAGAAAAGATGAAATAATTCCAGGGAGACATGATCTCAATGGCCAGTAGTTATTTAAATTAGCACCCCAAAGCTCAAGCCTTTATGATATTTGTCCTCATTGCACGTTTAATTGGCTGGTCTATAATTTTGCACCGAGAATTAAAATTCATTGACTGAGATAACATGGGCATCCACTTAACCTTCACCCTTATTTTGAACATTTTAATGACTGCCTTGCTTCAGTGACACCATCAGTGTTTATAGCGCTAACGGCAAGAGCAGTATCTGGAGAATAAAGCGAGAGATCTCATTTATACACACAGCCTGTTCTTGCATTTATTTTCACTCTAAATTACCAGCCATTCTGTTTGTTAAAGCACCTCATCTGCATTGAGCACAGTGAGCGAGGCTTCTGCGGACACAGTCATGCGTGTGTGTGTGTGTGTTTGTGTGAGCGTTTCTCTCTATTTCACAGCCAGACTGGAGCCCTGGAGTCACACAGGAGGAGGAAATCAGCCCTAACACACAACTGTAATCCATCTTAAAAGCACACTAGATAAGCTGTTTAAAGCGTTCAGAAAACAGGGCCCTCATGAAACACACTGTAACGAATCAGACACACACACACACACACACACACACACACAATGACATTCAGATGTGCTCCAAGTACAGAATAATTACTGCTCATTCTCACAGACGAGACTATAAATGCTATGATTGTATTTATATGCCGTTATTATTTTTGTAAGAGTCTATCCTATTTTAGTTTGCTTATTTTTCACGTGATGTTTCATATGAGCTTGTGGGAATAGCGAACTTACCACAGTATCCTTACTATCTATTTTCACATAATAATTGCAGTTTGAAAACGTCTAGGCAGAAAATAAAAAAAACATCACAAATTGCACCAGCAGCCATTTTTCCAAGTATTACATTCATTTGGTTATTAAGCTCCTAATCACTTTTCCAGATTTCCCCTGGTAACACATGGCTATATCTGAACTTCTGAACTTCACTGGTTACTGCCAATTTAGCTGTCATTCAGTTGAAACATCAGGGCCGAGAGTGTCATTCGTTTCCTGTGAAGAATAACATTACAGGTAGGGTCCCGCTAGCAATTATCTGCCAGGAATTACAAGGTGTCATTACTAGTAAGAAGGAGAGTGAGAGAGAAATGAAGTGGCCTGGAAGTTTCAGTGAAAATGTCGAGCTTGGATCTCTATCTCAGTCCCTTCCCTCTGTTATCATTCAGTAGCACCAAAGGAAAGTGTATGTTTGTGTGTAAGAGACTTGGTTATTTCATAGTTCATGTTGACTGGTAGTAATTTATTCCACCTACTGAGCACTGGCAAGGAATGGAAGCAGAGATAAGACAAATTGATGAGCAGTTGGCTGGGATCTCAGTGACTGTAAAGACGTAGAGGAAGAACCCTCAGGTCATTAGAATACTGTGGAAATGAAATTGTTAGCAACTTTGAGAAGTCAAACTGTGGGTGCCTCCCCACCGAAAAAGCTGTTAAAAGTTGAGCCGGAATCATAATATGCTTGGATTGTGATGAATAAAAATGTATATCTGTTCCATACTGTACGTTCACACAGCAGCACAAGTGTTAAATGCAGACAAAAATTTTATGGTGCTAAGGCGCCATCTTTGATATTTACTTTAGTCCCTGTCACTATGGATGCAGGTGTTTTTCATGTCATCATGAGAATCTGATTTTGATAAGTCAATGAAAATGCATTTGAATATACTAATATGGTAACACTTTAGAATAGGGAACACTTATTCACTATTAACTACGACTTTTGTGCGCGACAGTCGTCCGCGAGGGGCTGTCGCGCTATTTTGTGTTTGGTTATTTTATTATTAAAATCTTTAATGTTCGCCGGTTCCCGCCTCCTTCTTCCCGAACTATGAACTCTGTTACAGTGAGGTAGTTGTTAGGTTTAGGTATTTGGTATGATTAGGGATGTAGAATAAGGCATTAATATGTGCTTAATTATAACTAATAAATGGATAACATTCTAGTAATATTCATGCTAATAAGCAACTACTTAAGAGACCCTAAAATAAAGTGTTACCAATAATATATGTTATATTTTTAACTGCTCAGTGCCCAGCTAGCTTTGTTTCTAGGAGTCAGTAAACCTGAACCTTAAAAAAAAAAAAATAATTAGGCTCTACAACACGAACAATAGAAAGAGAGAGGGAAAAAAAAACTCAAAAGGCTGAAGAACGGGTGTAAACTATGGTGATTTAAAAATATTGGTCCATGACCTCATTAGTTTTAACTGCATGTCAGTCTTGATTATAATAGTAAGTGGCAGCACTCCATCAACAATAATATTTAAAACATTTTGAAAATCTATATTTAACTAACATCTAACATACAGCACATTTTCATGTGTGATCCGTCAATTAAAAGTCAATGAAAATAAATTGAAACATAACATAATAACATATATTACAATTTCTACTTCTCAGTGCCCAGCTAGCTTTGATTCTTGTTTTTTATTTTTATTTTTTTTACATTTCTAGGAGTCAGTAAGCTTGAACAAAAAAAGAAAAGATAAGTAAAAAACAACAACAACAACAAGCAACGCAATGCAATGCAATGCAAAAAAAGAGAATAAAAAACAACAAATCAGAAGTCTTAACCCCCTATTTCAGACATTAAAAAAAATTTAAAAATCAGAAGTCTGAACCCCGTATTTCAAACATTTAAAAATATTTTAAGGTGTAAACTAATGTTGATTTAAAAAAATTGGTACATGATCTCTGCATATCAGTCTTGATTATAATAGTCAGTGGCATCTAGCATACATCACACATCCATGTGTGTAAAAATATACAGTCGGAAGCATCACAGCACATTTTGAGGGGGAAAACATCAACAAACAAACAGTAAAAAATACACACAGTTTAAAAATGCTATTTAGAAAGACATTTTTTTTCTTCTTCTTCTTTTCTTTAGAGGAGGCCCTCAATAATGCTTTCTGTGAAACAGGTTAAAGAGATACCAGAAAGAGAAAGTCTCCCTCTAGTCCTAAAGCTAATGAAGTCCACACTGCATTATCTTTCTGATGTAAACTTATCAATTACAGAAGCCCAGTGCTAATGAGTACTTTTAGGGGATTAATTTTAACACTAGAGGACTGGTGCGTGTATGTGTGTCATCTGATTAGGAGCTACCGATGTCACAAGAGAGATGGAACACTAATAAATGTTCACCTCCTAAAAATATGGCTTAATGCTATATAATTACAAAAAAGACTATCTGCTGCAGATCAACTCAAAACTGTGGTACGAAAATATTAACAATTTGCTCATGCTGCTTTGTGGCCTTTAGAGATTTCAAACTAGAGACTACAAAATATCGCCTGAAGAGACACAAACAATACAACATGTAACCTGAACATGAAAGTCAAGAATAATGATTGTAGTTACTCAATAGCTCTGATGCTACAACTGGAGCATTAATAAACATCGATCATTAAATCATTAGCTACACATGCCTGAAAAAGCTAAGCAAATGCTTTTGTGCTTGTGATAATTTAGCAAGTAATAATAACATTAGACCTTTTTAACTAAAGAACCAATACAAGGCTTTGCTCAGCCAAGGTTACACCACAAATAATAAAACTAAACAAACTGCATATAGCTATATAGCAGTGGTGGCGAACTCCGGTCCTGGAGAGCCGCAGCCCTGCAGAGTTCAGCTCCAACCCTAATTAAAACTCACCTGCCTGTAGCTTTCTAGTAACCCTTCAGACCATGATTAACTTGTTCAGGTGTGTTTAATTAGGGTTGAAGCAAAACTCTGCAGGGCTGCGGCTCTCCAGGACCGCCGTTCGCCACCCCTGCTATATAGTAAGAAATAACATTAGTTTATGTAATAATGAATCATAATTATATTTGACCAAATGAACATGCTATCTATCTATCTATCTATCTATCTATCTATCTATAACCTAACCAGACCACCAAACCTGACTCTAACCTTCCCAGCAGGCACAGGACATCAATATAACGTCAATATAATGAAAATTGTGTTGACGTCAGTATTTGATGCTAGTTTGGCATTGACTTAACGTTGGATTTTGGTTACAGAACCTAAAAACAATAAATATCAACGTCAGCTGCTGTCGGTATTGGACATCAAATTAACATTGACATTAGACATTGAATTGACATTGAATTTTGGGACACCCGATGTCTCAACCATAACCAAATATCAATGTCTTATGACGTTGTGTGCCTGCTGGGTTAAGAGCATACTAGCCTACCTCATTTTTTTTTTTTTTGGACAGAGGACTGTTAAGCATTCAGCTTTGCCATCATGGGGATAAATTACAATTTAAAATGGATATTATAAAATAGAAAATTTTAATTGTACTAATATTTTACAATATTAAAATTTTACTGTATTTTCGATTAAAGATACATTATTAACGGGCAGGAGACAATATTGTAAAATAAATAAATGAATGAAAATAATTAAATAATAATAAAAATTATGTGGACCCCAAACTTTTTAATGGTGGTGAACATGCTCAAATGTGTTCGACAATTCTGTTTAAAATTGAGTCAGTACTACAGGTATTAATAGGGCGCACCGATGAAAAATGCTGCTCATGATTCAAAAACAATCTGGCATTGCATACAGGTTTGATTCTGTCTCGGGAGCACAGGATTTCACTTTCCAGTTGCCTTTGAGCAGCATTTATAATGCTGTTCTCCCTCATACGCTCCAAATTCAACCAAAGTAAATGAGCAGACAGAGATGCTTTGATCTGGTTCTGATATCTGTCGAAATTTTCATCCCACAACAAAGGAGAGAGGGGGAGAAACAGGTAAACCCTGGCCTTTTGATCTCCACCCTATAGCGGGCCGTGCGGCTTCTGAAGTGGCATGGGTCATTAAAACTCTTCTGCCATGGAGGCTCGCTTGAGTGCAGATGAGAGAAAAAGGTTACAGGAGAGGACTGTGCTGTCAGGAACATCCGGCTAAGAGGCTTCCAGGTCTCTGGGGCCTCTATCCATCTTTACATGAATCCACATTTGCTCAAAGGCGTTGAGTCCATAGACTGACCTCTAACCAGCAACTCAGACTTTACCTGCAAGCTGATGTGGTAAATTTCTCAAGCTCAGACTGCGGAAATAATACTCCCATCCTGGAATAAACCGATTTTCAGTTATTTAAATGAGTAAACATTAATATGAATCCATATGCTGAAGTGTTTCATGTCTTGTTTGGTATCCTCTGTGCTGGCTGCCATAATTCAAGACAGACCCTGCAAGATGCTTTGTGGATTGATTTGGCATTTTGATGTTGCCCAGAATCGGCCATTGTGTGTCCCACAATGAGGCTGATTCATCCAACAACTCAATTTCACTTTTCAGCCCAAATGAGATTGGCTGTGAGCAAAGGCAATGAGGTCAGTGTGAAAAATAATCTCGCAAGGCATAATGTTCCTCATACATATTTGAAATATGTGAATGTAATTTGAGAGGGAAGTATGCTTAATCTATTCTTTGATGTTATATGGCAAATCCATCCCCACCTGTCAAGATTCTAATCAATTTCATTCTTTTTTTTTTCCAATGTGGGGGAAACCAAGTTAAGCAAGATTGAATAGTTTTTTTTTTCTACATTGTCTTCGGGGCCCTTAAAAGCATATTAAACACCGAAGATCACATGCATTTCAAATGATTTTGGCTATGCAAAGTCATTGCTGAATGTGGGATTACAAGACAGAGTAGTTACAGATGTATTTGTACAGACAAGAAAAAAAAAACTGGCGTTCACAGAACGCACAGCAGAAGGGAAGCATAGGTGTGCTGTTTGGAACATGCTGAATGTGTTTCAGTGACCATCTGGACATCCATTGGACTATCCATCTGGTATTTCCAGATTTGCATGCCACTATCAGACTAACTTTGATTTCCAGATGATTGTATCAACTACATTCACAGCTTCCCAGAAACACATTAGTCCTTTCATTCAGGATTAAGAGAGATTGTATAAGTCACTTAAGGTAACAAACAACCTGACTGGACTTGTGCAAAACAGATTGGTTGACATTACAGTGGCAAATAAGAAATGGGTTTTTCAAAACCGTGGACCACTCAGATCCAACTCTATTTTCTGGGTTGCATATTGTCTTGATACTAAACAGTCTATGAGAGTTTTACCTTGAGTGCATTTAGAGACTGTTCTTAGCACCAAAACAATGAAGTGCTTGTAATATTTATTTGTTTGTCAAAATTATGCATTTTAGAGTTATCTTTGAGCATCACAGATGCTCATGCCACTGCCAGTATCACACAAATGTGTTTCTAAAGACAAACACCAAAACACAGTCTGGTTGTTCATCATCAGTACGATGGTACAAAACCACCAGATATCCGTGATGGTTTTAGCAGCAGGTGCGAAAACGGACCTGAAACAGACTGCTAGTAATCTGGTAATCTGGTCTAGTGTTTCAAGCTTTTCCAAGAGGAATATACGGTCTCATTCATCAAGGCTGACATACTATACCTAAACACCTGAGAGCTGCCATCCAATATCATATACTCAAATCCATTCTCATCCAGACACGCCGAGGGTCACATCATATCCCTTTTCGCAGGAAGACTCCCTCACACACAATCTTAACGACCATTATATCACTAGTCTTTTCACATTTTCTCACTCATATCTCTATTCTGGCCATGTGACATTACCAATATACATCAAGATAATGATGATATTAGCGCTGAAGATAGATGACAGAAATTATGTTCTTGATAATGATATGTCACTTATTAATGAACAAGAGTTTTGCGTTCTTTCCTCGTCAGTGTATTTTAGATTAATAGTTAATTTATTGTCGTTTCAAAAACAAAGATTGAAAAATAACATTGCTAATCATTTCACTGCTATTCAACACTATCAATTTTCAGTTTTTATGTAGATCACGACTGGGTTTTACAATCAATGCTCTTTTATCTAATAAATGCAAATGCACTTAAATAAAGAGTAATCAAAATAAAATGCATAAATGGTTTTTGTTGCACCAACTATGCAGAAACAAAAGCAGAATATGCCCAGCATGAAAATCATTAATTTTTTAGGACAGTGCAAGACTAACTGGACTGGAGATTTGCCAAGTTTATGGGGAGACATCCATGAGGATGTAATTGCTTTACTCACCAGCTCCATCTTTTAGTATCGGGAACTTGGACCAGTTTCTCTTAAATCCAACAAGCAAGCTTCATCTACCTTAAAACATCTCTTGCTAAATAAATAAATAATAAAAAAGAAGCATTTGTTGCGTTCTTTTCCGGGGCTAATGCTCAGCCACTATAAGCAACAAAGAAAGTATCTTGCATGTCTCAGTCAAGCTGGAGGAGAGTGCATGGGGGACTAATTATGCTGGCACAACCTCAACACTCAGTGGGAGACATTTCTCTCTTGTGGAGAGTTCTGGCTACAGTTAGGCGCCCACTGGTCTGAAACACTGGAATGGGGCATAAAGAGACATCATTTGTGGCTCTACCGATCATTTGACTAATGGCTTCCATAGTATTGTAATCAAAGGATATGAAAAGTCAAAAAGTTCAAAAGAAAGAGAAAATTCGAGATGAGATGTCATATACGAACCAGATTACACATTTAAATGCTTCGGAAAGGTCATAACGTGTCATGCTGAAAATGCATCCTACTAAAAAAATAGCTCACATAGTGCAAAAAAAATAAAATTATTAAATGCAAAACAGGCCCTAGCATGATGTTTCACAACAAGACAGCAACCGTCTCCTCATTTTTTACACTCTGTTTTGTTTGTTTCACCTATTGGGCAGCTTTCAGATGAGAAAATATTTTGCATCATGACCCTGATCAAAATGCAGCTGACATTGCTGAGAACAATACCAGTGCATTTAAATGGGCGACGCGTGCGGTGGCTGAAGAATGGCACTAAATGAAACGGGCTTCAAAGCAGGGTGGCTCAGCCTGCCTTTGTTACCTAGACTTTGTATGAGGATGGATAAAAACCTTGAGTTGATTCTGTGAATATGCAATGGCTTACAACAAATCCCTGGGCTGTGTCAAGAGCTCTCGTTTGAGCCGCTTTGCTCTACAACAACGACGCTCCACTGGGAGCAACAGTTTCAGCATATACGCCAAAGGGTTACATGAATTATCAATAACAGTGTATATTCCACTCACTATATGCTCTGTTCAGTCATTCTAAATGGACAGTGTGCTCTTATCACACTCTGTTGCTGGGTAACAGCTGAAGAGAACCGTTATGTGCTTCTAGTGCCTTTAGAGGGGCCATTTTGACTCATAATTCCTGAAAAGGGTCTCTGAAAGCAGCTGTGTCTTTGTGAGGTAAAACTGGCACCTCTGTACAAACAATACAATGTGGCCAAATAAGCCCAAATCATTTAGAATTATTCCTCATTGAAAAGAAAGACTAATGACAAACTATTGAGATGCACTATAGCTCAGGAACAGCATGTATGGAGCTTTTAAATGAATGTCCTTGTTTTTCATTTAATCATCCCCGAAAAATAAACACAAAATGTTTTCAATGGCTAAAGTGATAGTTCAACCAAAACAAAAAAAAACTGTCATCATTTACGCGTCATCCCAAACCCGTATGACTGTTCTTCTTCTGCAGAGCACAAAGGAAGGTATTCTGAAGAATGTTTTTGTCAATACAAGGAAAGGAAATGGGGTCCAAAAACCCTTTGGCTTCTAATGTATGAGAAAAAATAAATAAAATTCACCCAAGACCCAGACATTTTTCAAAATGTCTTCTTCTGTGCAACACAGAAGAAAGAAGGTTTTACGGGTTTAGAACAACATGAGGGTGAGTAATAGGGATATATATATATATATATATATATTCGGCAGACAAAGTCTGTGTTTGCTGGATGACAGGTGAGTCAGAGGATAGCCTCTAAAATCACTACACAATAATGAGTATGTGAAGTGTATAAATGTAAACTCGATGAGTGAAATGAGCACTGCGTTGCCGTTTCGATGCATCTCTCAGAAATCAGAACTTGCCAACAGTGATATCAACAAAGATACAAAATCATACACACCCTAAAACTTGAGCAATTTTCGACCACTTAATATTTTCTTTCAATTTTTTTTTTTCAACAGAGTTACATTTTAGAGGGGCTTCTCATCTAATCTGATGCATTTATGGTTTAAACCCCGTCGACTTCCAGATTTCATCCAAACTGATACAGATTTGAGACTGAGATTGCCAGAGATATTGGCTTTGCCTATTAGTGAGTAACTTATAGAAGGTTTTTTTTTTGTGTGTGTGTGTGTGTGTGTGTGTGTGTGCAAACTATGCATTTAAGCGTTTTAATTGCATCACAGCAAATTACAAATATTGGTCCCACTTTAGGTGGCCTCAACTACTAAAAGTAATTACAATGTACTTGCTGTATTGTGTTCATAATGTATTGCAAAACACTTTCACTGAGGTGGGATACGGGTAAGGTTAGGCACAGGTTTTGTGGTATGGGTAGGTTTAAGGGTGAGTTAAGGTGTAAGGGATAGGTCAACAGTGTAATTATAAATGTAGTTACATAAATTCATTACAGATGTAATTATATGCAGGTATTTTTGTTTATATAAGTACAATGCAAAAGCATATATGTACACAAGTGAATTGTATCAAATTATTGATTTGAATGTAAGTACAAAGTAGTTAAGGCCACCTAATATAAAGTAGGACCATAATATTATATCCTTTTAGTTACAAGACGTGCATTCATGAGAAAGGCGCACAGGTTAGTTCTAACAAAGCTGAGCACAAACCGTGATGTGTTAAAATAGCTTGTCTTTGACATTCACAGAGAGACACCTGAATAGATTTTTTTTTTTCACAACAGGTCCCTGCTATCCTCACTCTCACTTCTGACAGGCTGCCTGTGAAAAGCAAACTTAGTCTATGCACCTAGCTTTGTGTCTGCCATCGATTGTTCTCTCTCCTCTCATCTGTCATCCATAGGCCTGTTGCTATGATGCTGCTGGTTTTCTGAAGCAAGCTGAATACAAAGAATCGCATTTACTTAAGAGAGATGCTGTGTTCTGAAGACGCAGTGGCATTCATCTAGCCTTGTTATTCCGTCCCTGAAATGAACGTGTCCTTCCTCTCATGCCCTTTACTTTGTTATGCTCAAAGGGCATGGTGAGGAAAATCCACCCTGGCATCCATTCGCTCAACAGATGTAAACCAAACAGCACTCTGTCAGATGTACAGCTTCAGCTAGGTTCAATACTATAATTTGACGATAAGAACAAACTACATATCATTAAAGATGTTGCCCTCTCCTTCCCACCCACTCACTCACTCACTCATGAAAAGCTGTTTTACATATCACCATTTTATACCCTAAAAGACAGACATGCACAGGAAGTATGTAGACTGCAGATAAGAACAAAAGAAAGGAAGCCGATATGACTCGAACACTCCAGTGGGATCATATCCATCGCCATGACGATGTGGGAGTAGTTAACATTTCATAAGCTCTGCATTCCTGGGTCATTTGCATATGCATCAGCGCATGTTTTTCTCACATGCACCTCTGTCCAAGTCTTTGGAGTATGTTGAAGAGTTTTATGCATGGCAGGATGACCGAGATCACAATAAATAAGACGACTATAGCTATCTCACAATCTCTGATCACCATCATTTATGAAAAAAAAAAATCCTGATTTCCTGGTTTTTAATTGTTTCAACAGAACAGAATAAACGGTGTAAAAGGAATTACATCACTTGCTCACCAATTGATCCTCTGCAGTGAATGAGTCAGTGTCCAAGCAGCTGATAACAACATCCTGCAAGCAACATGACGGTGAGTTTGTAATAAACAAATCCATTAAAATGGAGTTCTCAAACCTTCAAACGAGTCCTCTATCCATAATATTGCTTTCTCCAGTGGAGAAAAAGTTGATTGTCTAAATCAGGTGAGAAATATGCACAGATCAAGTACCATTACAAGTGAAAAAAGTTTAAAACAGTTCTAAACAATAGCCTACTGTATGTTAGTGGATATTGATGTGAGAGCACAACAGGGGATGGACTTTTTTACTAGATGGAATCCATGGTTGATTATGGTATTTTGGCCAGAAATAACAGTTTAAAGTCGAAAATGCCTTAATGATGGATTTGTTTCTTACTAACACACTGATTTTTGCTTTACAAGGCATTAATTGATGGACTGGAGTCGTCTTGATTACTTGTGGATTACTGTGATGTTTTTATCAGCTCTTTAGACTCATTCGCTGCAGAGGATCTATCGGTGAGCAAGTGATGAAATGCTAAATTTCTCCACATCAATATGTGCACTGCACAATATCTTGATTTTCATTTGGTTATCCCTTTAGCTAGAACTAGACACAAATGTTATTGATATTAATTAATTACTATATTGGAAATTAATCTAGGCTTTTCTTCTGATCTAATAAAATTGCGGCAGCAAATTAAACAGAGCTTTAGGATACATTTGCAATAGAAACAGTAACATGGTGAACAGTGAAGTGTGAATCTGGCAAGCGATTAACAAAAGCTGTTAAAGTGTTTATGTGCAGAGGAGAGCTCTTGTGTTTTAAACATGAGTGCAGAGGTCACGCTCACACCTATCCACACTCAAAACTGAGAGTTTGCATGAGAATGATTTTCAGAGAGCCATCAAAACAACTCGCATTTATGTTCATTTTCATGTCCCTGCTATCATCACAGGCATAGAAAGCAAAGCTTAGTATGTTTTCGAACTGCAACGTAGGTTGTGCTTCTGAGCTCTATATCTTGCTACGATCCATTATCTGCCAGTGCGGGTCAGATTTTGAAATGTAATTGTTACTGACAGGGTCATAGGGCAGAAACACCATAGGTTTAGTATCGATCCGCGAAAATCTGCATCATTCACGTCAGTGACTAAAACACCTGGGGGCCACGATGCTCACGGTCATTTATCTTCCCGCCGCTAAAAGCTGACCTAGCAGTCAATACAACCCAAACACACAGGTATCAAAACAAGCCAGGATCGAGCTGCTGCCCCTGATTTACTCACCACAAAAGTTTTACAGTGTGCATGCAATTAACACCAGGCTGTAAACAAATCTGAGTGCCATTCTCTCAACAGAAGCAGTCCATATGCGAGAGGTTTCACAGAACACTGCCTCATGTTTACACATTCAGACCGGCCTCACCGCAAATGGAATAAATGAACTGCGGGATCGCTAATGCAAGAATCATCGCCAGCCAATGCAGTAACTGAAATGCAGTGGGAATAAATAATGTCCATTTAATCCCTTAAAAGAGGGGCAGAAAAGAGAGGGAATAAAAGGTACGTGCTTGGGATTACAGCTGTTCCCTGAGTAGCATTTAAACCTCCTCAGCTGCATCATCTTATCAATCACTTGCTAAGCACTCAGGACATCTCTGAATACATTAATTTTCACTGATGTCAGCCACAAAGGGAGACAACATGAAATACGAGCAAAGCCCTGGTGAAGGGCTTTCTTCTTTGACTCAACTGAAACCAATCGCGAGTGCATTAATTCTGCGCAGCTGCAGAGCAGAATTGTAATCTTCTCTCGGTCTCCTTTCTCTTTCCCTTTCCTTTTTTTCCTCCAAGCAGACTTAGCATAATGCTGCTGTGTCTCAATGAGAAGCCTTCAGGCAGTTAGCATTGCTCACTGATGGCAGGCTTTTGTCCACCTAAAGGAGCGCTCCCTATCAAGGGCTTCTAAAACTCAGCACTCAGAATAATGTGCATCAGTTTACGGCTTACAATGTCTCCATGCCGATGAATGGTATTTGAGCAGTAAAGTCCATGAAGCTCACAATAAATCTATCACTTATTGTTTTAACACACCAAATGTCACACACTCTTAACTTTCAGATGTCAGACTAAACAAATGAATAAAACAGGCCATTTGGAGTGCACAATTATTATGTGTTGACCTTCTTTTGGGTGAAGATAGGCAGAGAATCCTCTGGAGTGTTTGCCGATGGTGGGGATGATAGGCACTTACTCATTTGTGCCGCTCGTTGCATTCGGTCGAAAAGTGGTTCTGAAGCAATTGTTCATGGCAGCAAATATGAATAATAACAATCCCTGGTGATACATAATTACAGCAACCTTGTAGACCACAGAAAGGGCACAGCAGCAAGAGCCATCTCTTCTAAAAATTATTTGCCATACGAAAGATAAAACTATGGAGCATATTTACATCAGGGTTTGGCCCATTATACGTCTAAAGTATAATACCAGAGGCTTCTGATTCCGCTCCGGGAGGCCCACCTTCCTCCGAAAGTTAGATCTAACCTGCTCCAACATACATGCCTGGAAGTTTCGACTGATCCTGAAGACCTAGCTGGTTCGAATGAGTTTAATTAGGGTTGGATCTAAACTTTGGATAAACGTATCTTGCTAAATTAATAAATGTAGGACTGGGCCCTTCTATATAATAGCCTACAGTTCTTGAACAAACAGAACAATATGGTTTTGAGAATATAATAATAATAATAATGATTATTATTATTATTATTATCACAATAATTGTGTCATATTACAATTCCTAACTATAGCCTATAATATAATTAATATATTTAGTAGTATATATTTTTAATGTATATACTGTATCTATTATATCTTAATACAGAAAAAATTAAAGCTACGATTATGTGATTAGCAATATTTGCATTTATTTACAAAGATACATTTGTAAATCGTCAATCATTTTCATCATCATTAATACTTAAATTTACCAATGAATGAATAAATTAATCAACCAATAGCACAAAAAAATAAATAAAATAAAATCCCACCTAGCCTATATATTTTAATTATAACTGTAATTATGTATAACATAATTTCTTTAGACATACTAAAGAAATTAGAGTAGACTATTGATTTTTTCTTTTAATACATTTTCAGTTTGCTGTATTTTAACATATGGGCTAGATATTTTATTTATCATTTACATATTATTATTATTATTATTATTATTATTTCAAGTTAATTTATCAATACTAAAAAATCCATGTCATTTCTAGATTTTAAATAGTACACATTATTTAGTAGCATAGTAGCATTTCTGAATTGAAATTTAAGTCGAATAATATCACAGTGTGAATACAGCTTACAACATACAGTTAGGTTAGATGGTGGTGTGAGCAAACCTGCATGCTCTCCGCGAAAACTGACATGATCGTCAGTTGGAATGACGCAGAGAGGCCAATGGATGAACAGCGCTCGTTGTCATGTTGTACTTTAACACACGATCAGGGTTCTGCAAAGAACGTAACCTGTGCGCATCTGTGTCGGAAGTGACATACAGCACATGCAGCACGCAAGCTGCAGCGCGCTCTCTAGCTTTGGATGAATGTACAGCTAAAAAAAAAACTCTTTATAGGTGGAGGCAGAGTGATTCCAACGGATGGCACCCGGTAAGAGTCACAGTATTGAGCAATGCAGAGGAGAGTCTTTGTCCTTGAGAATTTAATTAATCTGTTTTGATCATTTTGATTTATTGCGGTTGCCAAGGGTGTTCACAGAACGTGTCTTTGCTTTTAAAACGCTAGACGCATCACCGAGGAATGAGTTTAAAAGTTTAACTTTATTTAATTTGTCACAACGTCTTAAAAACGTAGTCGGGGCACAAACGACTGATCTAGAAGCGCATGTTTACAGAGAACGGCTATTAAAATCAGCATCGTGTGGAACCCAACAACGTTCTGTGTGAACCGACCCTTATAATCTCCATATATATGCCAATAAATTGCTGACAAAAATAGTAAAACTAACTGGATTTGGTGAGAAGAGAAACCCACTGGAACAGTAGGTGTTGTTTATCCAGTTGGCTATTATAGAGCAGCTATCTTTTACAGTGATGTGAAGCTTTGACCTCTGTAGCCCTTTCTCCAGGGTGTTTTCTTGAGATTTGTTTTCAATAACACACTGGACTACAGGGAAATAACAGTTTGAGGACCTCCGAGATTGACAATGAAATAGGTCAATTAAATTCCAAGAAACAATATTCAAAACTGCTCAGTAATTGTCAAAACCGGAGTGAACATTTGAAAAAGTAGTTCCTGTAGGGAGGAATTCAGAATAAATTGTGCCCCACTGATAGCGTCGTTTATTTGCACGTGCTGTCTGCATTGTTTTAGTAACCGATTCACTAAAGGAATTATGCAAATCAAGTAATGAAACAAACATGCCCCCAAAAACTGTGCTGAATGCAATTTGCAGGGGTTTGCACTGAATACATCACAAAAGTGTATAGTGAATTCTCCTCACTATACATAATGAAAGCCACGGGTTTCCTTTACAAATCCTAATAAACAACTCACCTCATTAACAGTATTACATGAATATATATATATATATATATATATATATATATATATAAATATAATACTATATATATTCACATATATATAAAGATAATATATATAAAGAATTATAATATATTATGTAGTTTTTCATATTTTTGTAATATTATAATAATAAATAATGTATTTATTTCTCATGTTGAGAAGTTACGATTGGATTTACAAGATTGGATATCACAGCTATTTACAACAGCTCAGTAATTCTCTTGAGATTACGTTACAATAATTACACTTGAGAATGACTTGAGAATACAGCACAGTCATTATAATGTTCTTCATTTTGAAAATTTTTTTTTTCCTGAAGTTTGCCATCTTCTGTTCCCCTATACTTTTAATTAGTTACTTAAAGCTGACATTTCCATTACATATATATACACACTTTTTTTCCCCCAGCACATGACCACAAAACTTCATTACACTCTTGGCTGTAGACCATTTGTTATAACTTTGAAGGGCTTTATTGCGAGTAATAACTTGCCAATGAATTAATTATGCCTTCATTTTTGTACTTTGCAATTGGAAAAGTTTTCACAGTGGGACATTTTCTCTGAGGACGCAGTTAAAAAGTCACCACAAAAAATGCACCGTGATTGGCTATATATAAAGATAATATATATAAAGAATTATAATATATTATGTAGTTTTTCATATTTTTGTAATATTATAATAATAAATAATGTATTTATTTCTCATGTTGAGAAGTTACGATTGGATTTACAAGATTGGATATCACAGCTATTTACAACAGCTCAGTAATTCTCTTGAGATTACGTTACAATAATTACACTTGAGAATGACTTGAGAATACAGCACAGTCATTATAATGTTCTTCATTTTGAACATTTTTTTTTTCCTGAAGTTTGCCATCTTCTGTTCCCCTATACTTTTAATTAGTTACTTAAAGCTGACATTTCCATTACATATATATACACACTTTTTTTCCCCCAGCACATGACCACAAAACTTCATTACACTCTTGGCTGTAGACCATTTGTTATAACTTTGAAGGGCTTTATTGCGAGTAATAACTTGCCAATGAATTAATTATGCCTTCATTTTTGTACTTTGCAATTGGAAAAGTTTTCACAGTGGGACATTTTCTCTGAGGACGCAGTTAAAAAGTCACCACAAAAAATGCACCGTGATTGGCTGACCCTGTCAATGAGATAATGCCCGCCTATCGTGTTTGCAGTCAGTCCTCAAACAAGCCCGTGGAAATGGATGCGCGACTATGTGCGGAGATAATACTCACCCACTCAGACGTTACCACTTTGTCATGTCTAAATCTAAAAGAACTTGAAATGAATGGCTAGAAACACTAACTCATCAGTAAGTGAGACTATTTTTAATGACACTATTTTTAAACTTAAACGTATAACGCAAAAATGCATGAACTCACAGGAGACCTGCATATTGACATATATTTAGAGGTAAAGTGTCTGTACATTTTGTCCACCATGCTTAGAAGTTCAACAAATTCATACTTCTCACCTACACCATTTACTTTCCATTTTGATACACATCATTTTATTTTAGACTCAAGAGACATGTCTTACTTTCAATGAAGCCTTGAGGGGGAAACCTTAAGGATCCCTTCCGCTGATTTCCCAAACCTCCCACTATTGTTATCAACCTGACCCAACCCTCTTCCTTTGACAGAGAAATACTTACTGTAAGATGTGTTGCTCCATTATGTGGCTATTTACGTCCTGAAGAACTTACACTCTGATCATTCAGATGTGAGGTGGAGAAATATTATTTATTCATCAGAAGAGTGTGGGTGTGGAGCACAACTCTGCCATCTTTCTGGCCTGGAGGGAGCTGCGTCCTTGTAATGCAAATTAGGCATTGTGCCGGCTGAGTTTCCCATAGCTCTGCAGGGCCATACCTGTGTCCTCTGGGCAAATGCTTCATTTGCACACGTTTAACACAAATGTTGTGTCAAGTTAGACAAGTTCAACACTGGTCACCTTTCCCACTTTAATGTTTTGACCTATTTAAAGACTTGTTGCTTCTGACAGCATGATTCTTCTAATGAAAATGCTGTCAGCTATTACTCTTACCCTCGTTTTGAAGAAAGTTTCAACTGTTTTCATCAACAGAATGAACGTCGGTGGTCCAGAACAATGCTGGACCCAGTTGACTGCCATTTTCAGGCTTTTTAATTTCATAACTAAATGATCAGATCTAGTCAAATTAACCATGCGGTGATTTCCAGGTCAAACCTGTCATGAGTTTATGAAGAGAAACCCAGAGCAATTCAGTATCTTCTCATCCTTAACGCCAAGTGATTTCATACAAATATGCAGAAGGTCCTAAGTGAAGACATCCAGTGAGATGGACTGCTCATTTCAACTAATTAGGTCAGGATGGCAATTATGAGTGAACAGGGGAATCCAGAATGTTTCGACACTGCTCTTTTAATGGGGGGATGGGATGAAATTTGTGGACTTCAGCATGATTTTCAATGCATGGTGGCTCCAGCAAAGAACCATAGCCACTTATTTCCCCTGAGTGAGAGATGTCCTATCGATCACACTCTTTCTGCATCACTCCTGAGATAAAGGCTGGCATATGGCTGGTGCCTTGGGCCGCTGGAACATGGTGCATGCATTATGTTGCCATTATTGCACCAGGGTCCCTCCACACCAAACATGTCGATTAAAAAGTGGCCAGGCGCTTTCACTGTGCAGTGTTGAGAGACAGATTAGACTGGTGTGTGGAAGGATGTTGATGCACTATTTCTTGATGATGAAACAACAGTGTTCTGACACATTTATCCTAAAAAGTTGTTTAATTTCGATATAAAAAAAAATATATATATATATATATATATATATATATTAGTAAA
>NW_015660496.1:837789-839490 GCF_001515625.1 Sinocyclocheilus rhinocerous | reverse complement strand
TGTGATTAAGGTGTTTACATGTCTATACTGCACTTCAGTAATGCAGCTAAAGTAGGAATACTCCACATGTCTTAATTCGATTAGTGTTTACTTCGATTATGACTTTAGCTGGATTAAGGTAATCAAAAATCTCTGTTTACATGGTAGATTCTTAATCAGAGTATTGTCTTAATCGTATTCAAATCGGAGTATTGTTGTCCATATAAACGTACTGATAGACTCGGTGTGGATACGATCTCTGCACTGCATTAAAAAGTAATGCAATTTATAAACTTTAGTGATGATGTGACACTGCCTCAATTGTGCAAGTGACAATTCCTGTGTCAACTGTGCAGCGTGCAGCTCGCTTACGGTGCGTTTCCACTACAGCGTCAAATCTGCGCTCAGTGCCCCTGGCAACGCTACAACGCCACTGCTTTGGGGCGTGTCAAATTTAGGGCAGAGCACGCCTCTGAAAAACAACCTGTTTACGTTTCATCTTCTTCCTTTCACAGCGATTGGTTGTCGCCCAGCGTTTTTCGCTCGACATTTGCATAAAGTCAAGCAATGCCCAATCTTTTTGATGCTCTCAGCCGCTGTCAATGCTTTCTCCGTGCCGCTTTCAATCCCATAATATACCGCGAGAGCGTTTAAGCTCAACTTCCATAGGAATTAATTGAAAACGCTCGCTCCGCTGCGCTCGCTACATGCCAGTGGAAACGCACCATTATAGATAGATGCTATGTGGTGATTTGAAGCCATTTGCGTATTTTGAGAGAGAAAGAGAGAGCGCACGCGATGATTCACTCATGCTGTTTGTGAACTTACGTCTCACACAAGGTTTTCAAATTACTTTATAAGTTATTTAATGAAGAAATTATAATTATTTTAACTGCACCAGACTGAGACGGTGACGGTGCATGTCGTGCCAAACCTCTCACAGCAGCGTCATCAGCTTGAGATCGCATATAAACGTACTGATAGACTCGGTGTGGATACGATCTCTGCACTGCATTAAAAAGTAATGCAATTTATAAACTTTAGTGATGATGTGACACTGCCTCAATTGTGCAAGTGACAATTCCTGTGTCAACTGTGCAGCGTGCAGCTCGCTTACGGTGCGTTTCCACTACAGCGTCAAATCTGCGCTCAGTGCCGCTGGCAACGCTACAACGCCACTGCTTTGGGGCGTGTCAAATTTAGGGCAGAGCACGCCTCTGAAAAACAACCTGTTTACGTTTCATCTTCTTCCTTTCACAGCGATTGGTTGTCGCCCAGCGTTTTTCGCTCGACATTTGCATAAAGTCAAGCAATGCCCAATCTTTTTGATGCTCTCAGCCGCTGTCAATGCTTTCTCCGTGCCGCTTTCAATCCCATAATATACCGCGAGAGCGTTTAAGCTCAACTTCCATAGGAATTAATTGAAAACGCTCGCTCCGCTGCGCTCGCTACATGCCAGTGGAAACGCACCATTATAGATAGATGCTATGTGGTGATTTGAAGCCATTTGCGTATTTTGAGAGAGAAAGAGAGAGCGCACGCGATGATTCACTCATGCTGTTTGTGAACTTACGTCTCACACAAGGTTTTCAAATTACTTTATAAGTTATTTAATGAAGAAATTATAATTATTTTAACTGCACCAGACTGAGACGGTGACGGTGCATGTCGTGCCAAACCTCTCACAGCAGCGTCATCAGCTTGAGATCGTTTTTTGAGATC
>NW_015660496.1:820291-837422 GCF_001515625.1 Sinocyclocheilus rhinocerous | reverse complement strand
CACTGCCGTGTGTGTATCCTGTCGCAAAATGCGGCGAAAAGTCCTAAACGACGGTAATAATGTGATTAAGGTGTTTACATGTCTATACTGCACTTCAGTAATGCAGCTAAAGTAGGAATACTCCACGTGTCTTAATTCGATTAGTGTTTACTTCGATTATGACTTTAGCTGGATTAAGGTAATCAAAAATCTCTGTTTACATGGTAGATTCTTAATCAGAGTATTGTCTTAATCGTATTCAAATCGGAGTATTGTTGTCCATATAAACGTACTGATAGACTCGGTGTGGATACGATCTCTGCACTGCATTAAAAAGTAATGCAATTTATAAACTTTAGTGATGATGTGACACTGCCTCAATTGTGCAAGTGACAATTCCTGTGTCAACTGTGCAGCGTGCAGCTCGCTTACGGTGCGTTTCCACTACAGCGTCAAATCTGCGCTCAGTGCCGCTGGCAACGCTACAACGCCACTGCTTTGGGGCGTGTCAAATTTAGGGCAGAGCACGCCTCTGAAAAACAACCTGTTTACGTTTCATCTTCTTCCTTTCACAGCGATTGGTTGTCGCCCAGCGTTTTTCGCTCGACATTTGCATAAAGTCAAGCAATGCCCAATCTTTTTGATGCTCTCAGCCGCTGTCAATGCTTTCTCCGTGCCGCTTTCAATCCCATAGAGAGCGTTTAGAGCGTTTAAGCTCAACTTCCATAGGAATTAATTGAAAACGCTCGCTCCGCTGCGCTCGCGTGGAAACGCTGGAAACGCACCATTATAGATAGATGCTATGTGGTGATTTGAAGCCATTTGCGTATTTTGAGAGAGAAAGAGAGAGCGCACGCGATGATTCACTCATGCTGTTTGTGAACTTACGTCTCACACAAGGTTTTCAAATTACTTTATAAGTTATTTAATGAAGAAATTATAATTATTTTAACTGCACCAGACTGAGACGGTGACGGTGCATGTCGTGCCAAACCTCTCACAGCAGCGTCATCAGCTTGAGATCGTTTTTTTTTTAGATCGGCCTTTTTAGAGACCGCCAATCAATCATCCCAACGTGATTATCGGCTGATAGTGATCGGTAGCCGATCAATCGGCGCACCCTAAATATGGTTCCCCTTCAGGAATTCGAGCTGCGTCGAAACGCTACGGGAACGCCTCCAGCGTGACCACGCTCTGAATCACATTTGTAATCAGTCCAATGGATGGGCGAGACGTCACGGGCGGGGTGACGTAGCGACCAGGAAGCATAAAAGCACGTGCGGTGAAACCGGCGTCAGCTTTCTGTCATTCAGCAAGCGCTCTGTGTGTGTGTCAGTCTGATATCTGTTTGTGAATCTTATTTAGTGTTGTTTGTCTCACGAAATCTCAAGACAAAACCAGACACCTAAGGCGAGGGCAGGTAGCGTTCAGTCTGTGTGTTCCTCCCTGCCCGCGTTACTTCGTTCCTCGCGGTGCCGGCCCCGCTTTCGCCGAGGCGGAGCAGCGGATTTGCTCGTGGGTTTCGCATATGGATCCAGTGGAGGGAATGTAGACGGCCGTGTCCCTATCTACTTTCTTAACCACCAGATCTGGCGCCTGCTCTCGGGGTTTCAGAAGCCCGTGCTGCGGTACGTCTAAAAAAATAAATTTTCGAGTGAGAGCACGAGTTTACCTCTCTTCCTCTGAGGAGGCTGAGGTGGTCAGCAGGGGCTGCTTGGCGGGAGCAGTCCCAACCTACCGTGCTCCAGCCCCTCATTCTGGGGGCCTCACTTCTCGTACTCCGCAGAGTCTAGAGTCAGAGTGGCGCTCCCAGGTGGTCACGCTGGAGGCGTTCCTGTAGCGTTTTGACGCAGCGTCTCATTCCCTTCGGGGAACCATGGTTATATACGTAACCTGGAGACGTTTTGTGTAATATAGCCAGAGTCTGGTTCTGATGGTTGGAGAAAGAGTGTACTCTCCCATTGTCTGTCCAAATCTAGCCAATCACCCCAATCACGATTGTAGTCTTTTGCATGACCTGAACTGACCAATGTTTAAGCACTTTTTTAAATTCATTATCCTGCATTTCTGCCAAATACTGTACAATATGATTCTATTGGCCATGGAGACTCACTTGTTTGAAGAATTTTATGGAAATTGATAAATGGGGCAGTGTAGTCTATTTCTATTGAATAATGCATATGGGCTGAAGTTGCATACAGGTAGAGATAAAAAGCTCAGCATTGTGTGGTCTAAGTACAGGCCGTGCATGAAAACTCAGATTGCTATTGCAGATCCCTTTCTTTTGCTTTGTTCTATTTATCAAATACAGGTACCATATATTTAATAAATTAATGCAATCCTTAACCTGGATCCATTGGTCCTCAGAGGTTTCATTTTATGCTCAATAACTTATTTGAGGTATCAAATTAGTCCTGCTGTCACAGCAAACACCAGAGATCACAGATTCATAGTTTATCTATAGCTAAATGCATCATTCATCATTTGCCATGAGAAAATATTGACAGCAAACCTTGCTATCCATCAGAGCAGACAGCTCACAATATTGCCATCCACCCCCGTCCCATTATCATCTTAGAACAAGAAGAGCCACTTCTGATTACCCAAATGATCTATTACCACTGCAATAAGAGGCAATTCTTTATTGATGTACAGAATGCAGTGATCACCTTGTCTACAGGATTTGCCATACTGTAGATCTGACGACTTGTTCAGGGATGGTTTGATATACACAGAAGTGGATGGAAAAAATTAAACTGTTAGACGGTACATAAAGTGTATAGAGTGAGGGACAACTGGAGCAAGTTATTGCTTCGTTTGAAGTCAAATCATGGCAAGAATAAAGAGACTTGGTTAAGTTAATGTGGGAGTTGGAGAGGAGCCAAGGAAGTACATCCAGGTGACAAATAACAAGTATCTCTGCTGGAGAGGCTGCGGGCAGCCATTATTCCTCCTGACAGGGCACTTCCTGAGGGCATAGACTTGTTTTAATGCTCTGTATGAAGCTACAGCTGTAACGTAGTGGGTCTTAAACCTACATGGACAAATTTCAATGACAATTTATCTTTGTCAGTGGCGTATCTTAACATACATGCTAGTCTGCATGGGGGTTCTCTTTACAATTAATTTTTTTTATTTTTGGGAATTATATATTTCTAAATGAAATATGTCTATTTATATAAACTAAAAAATTTTATACATTGCTTTGCTATAGGTATTTAATATTAATTTATTTTTCTTTTCTTTTCTGTTTTTTTTTTCTTTCTTCCCCCTAAGCCATATTAGGTCACATCCAAGACTTAGATTTTAAAAAAAAAATCTAAATGAAATATGTCTATTTATATAAACTAAAAAATTTTATACATTGCTTTGCTATAGGTATTTAATATTAATTTATTTTTCTTTTCTTTTCTGTTTTTTTTTTTCTTTCTTCCCCCTAAGCCATATTAGGTCACATCCAAGACTTAGATTAAAAAAAATAATAATAATCTGTGGCCAGGGGTTTTCGGCTTTGGTGTAATTTGTCAAAATAGCTTCTAAAGAAATCTATTTTTGAATTGAAAAACCAGGGCGCAAGACATCCCATGTGCTAAGGCCAAGCTTTTGCTAGTAAGAACATTAAGACATTTTCGGAGGTGAAGCGTGTTCAAAATATCCAACCATTCCCTGCCAGCATCCAGAGGCATATCCTAGAAGCAAATGGAATGGCACAAAGCCTCACAGTTAAAAAGTTCACTCTCCCTTTTTTCCCTAGGAGAACACTATGGATTGCTACTCTGCAAAAGTCTGTGTGTAAACTGGACACCTGGAAGGGATTAGTTAATGATCACTGGAGTCAGATCAAACACATAGCAACTGGTTCAAGATGGGCCGTCTGCTATCGATCATCCTTCTTTTACTTTACAGTGAAAACAATTTCAGTTGTTTGTGTATAGTGTCAGAATAAAGTCATTCCTCTTTTATGTCAACATATTAAATAGTGTGACCATTTGTGCTCATGCAGGGGTTCTTTAAACCAAAGCATCAGAAATCAAAGCAAAGCAGAAGACAAAGAAGACAAAAACAGACCCCCTATCCAATCTCCGCCCCCCCATCGCCCTACCAACCACAACACACACAGCATCTCGTACAGTGTCACACAAATCTGGGAAGCTGTCAAAGCTCCGAGAAGATAAATGTCCTTTATTGTCTGCAGGCAAAGCAGAGGACACAATCAGTCATGATTAAATGTTTAGAAAGCTTAAGGAAATGGCCCGTTAAAAATAATTTCCAGACCGTTTTACACATGCACTTCGTTAAGTGGTGTCCAGAGCTGAGCGTCTTCGCTTGACCTTACTTGATCTGCTTGATCTTTGAAGCTATACAAAACAAAACAAAAAAGTGCCTGACACATGACTTAATTTAACAACAAAATGATCTTGAACTGCATGAATACAGTTGAAAAGTGAAACAATACCCACACTGAAAACTAAATATTGAAATGGTATATTAATTACATTTTCCATTATATCATATAAATAAGACTGTTTTTTAAAGGAATTTCGCAATGCTGCATTTATTGAGACACCTTATGACACCTTATTGAAGTCTAACTCTTAAAAATGCACCTTTAGACCCCTGACTCTGTTTTTAAACACAAGAACGTGTCCTTTTGGAACGGCCCCCGCGCTTTTGAAATCAAAATGTGATGGAGTCTTCATAGCAGGTGCAGAGTTTAAATTCAAGAGAATAAGCTTGAATTAATTATTTGCTTCTAGTGCCACCAAATCATAGGTCAGTTCTGCATCATCAGAGCAATCGGACCATAAGATGTTCTCTTTTTCTTTTTTTTGCTCTATTCCTCTATCTCCCTTCCCATCTCTGCTACTCTCGCTTTGTTTTGAAGCCTTTTCTCTCCAATTATCCCATTAGCTTTTGAATAGAATCATTGCCAGTAAAGGGCGACATATTATGGACAATTTCTGCAAACATTCACAGCCTTTTCTAGCTTTTACCAACCTAGCAATCAACCTCAAATATTTTAGTTTTATGGCAATCTAAGAACCAATGCCTTTTTAAGAGTGGAACAATGGATTAGAATTATCTTTAACATAGCCTGTATGTAAATACTTGTTTATTGTAATATTGTATCATATACTACAATTTTAGGACAGAAAGATAAAGGCTACGCTCATTACTTATAGACCACTGAATTCTAATGAAATGCTGGATAAGTAGCCTTCTGCTCTGAGTGAAAGTACAAATTGTTTTAACCTCAGAAAGAAAAAAGGGTGAATGACAGCGTGAATACAGAAATGAGCTCATGGCCCCTGCTAATGGGAGATATATTTGTCTTCAGTGGAATGGAAGTGAGAAAAGGAATGTCACAATGGCTACCCTGTCACATTGCTATCAGCAGATTAGTCTGATGGCTTGTGGTCACTTTGTCTGATCCCAGCCAGCTGATGTCTAATGACCTGTATCAAAAGCTTTTTAAAGTTCTATTGAATAAGGGTGGTCGTTTTATCAGACATTTCAATAGGACTTCATAATATCTTCACTATGTGATATTGGAGTAGTCATCTATAGAAAGAAAAAGTGTTTAGTGTGCAAATGTTCGTAAGTAAAAACCCATCTCATAGAATTAGGCGACTCCAACCCAAACCCCCATCCTAATCCCAACCTCATCTGTAACCCTTTTGAAAGCAACATCAAAAATGAATTACTTTGTTGGGGGAGATGACTAGATATTTCTCTTTTTAGGTTGCTGATAATCCGATTGTTAGCTAGAGAGAGAAAAGGAAAAGCTAAAGAAGAGATACTGGGAAAATGAAGATTCATAACAGATTTAATATAACAGCACTTCAGACATTTCCTGGACTGTCAAATGGAAGTTACATTGGAAAGTTGTAGAGACTCTGTAAGTATGGATGGGTTTATTGTTTTGGGGGCCACCAAACTCAAATGCATTTAAACTGTATGTCTTTCAGTTCTTTTTCGAATAATATTTTCCCATATATTCTTCAACTTCAGATTAAATTATTCAAACACTGAATAAAGCCATTTAGAGCTAATTAGTCATTAGTTGTTCAGTGGATTTGCAGACATCTCATACAGTTTAATGTGCCTGAATAAAAAATCCTTTTTAATTATGGATCAGAGCTTTTTATTTAATTTTTAAAAGTACAGTTCAGTTCTAATTTATCTTTCCTTTCATGAAGTTTTCTTTCCTCTACGGGTCTTCTGCACAAGTGAAAATAAATCATGATTTTCAAATGATAAACGTTATATATGACAAAGGAGTTCCAGATCCAGTTGTAATATTTGTGTGATAAATCAGTTGCTTTCTCAATTGCCCCTACATACTCTTTGGAAAATATACAATAGCCAGTGAGAGCTCAGTTTTTCTCTGAGGGCAGATCAAGTAGATTAAAAAAATTCATATGGATTTTTTTTTTTTGTAATAAATCAAGAAACTTCAGTACACACAGCATTTTTTAAATGAATCCCTTTAATTCAATTAAAGAACATTAAACTTTTGAATCATGAAACTCATTGTGTTTTCTATGACTTGACACGTTGAAACTTGTGCAGTACATCAACATGAAAGCTTGAATTTGAGCTAAACTATGCTTTGAAACTTTATTTCATCATATCAGAAAAAAAGAAGAAAAAAAACTAATACTACCTTCTAAACAAATTATGATAGTTGGAAAGAAATGTTTTCGATTGTCTTTAAAAAAATATTTAAAAGTAGTATAACTCTGGTTTAAAAGTACCCAATTGATGTATTAATTGTCAGCCATATTCATTCATTCAATCATTCATTCAGTGTTTTGCATGATCTCATTGGTATTCTGTATGTATTTTATACTTGTTATGCTTTGATGATAAAACATTTCCATGCATATTGTGTAATGGAACAGTGAAATAATAATGTGGTGGTTTTTTTTCTTCTTCTTCTTTTTTAAAACAGTTGTTCCTAAAAAAATATTCCAAATGTGTCCAGTGACTGTTTCTTGCTTGTCAAGTCTTCTCTCTCATCAAGCCAAGGGTTAAATTCCGTGCACCCCTCAAGGCTGGATATATCTGCATGCCTCGTGTGAATAGATTCAGCTCTAAATTGGTCAGAGTATTAAAACTGAGACCCACCTTAACAAATGTATAAATTATTGATAGTCTTGGGAGGGGACACAGCCACTTTGTTCTGACCTTCACTGAGCTAAAATTGGGTTTTAAGGGCCCACATCTCTCCTTTTAATTCTTTTCTCTGACAAAAGAAGGTCACTAGAACCAGTATATAGTAATTAGCAAAATTCTCTACCCTTGTGAAGGTCATTTAGGCAGAAAATGATTTCAGTATGTCCCAACTGCTGAAATCTCTTGTCGGATATCCTGTATCCTATTATAAGTTTTGAATCCAAATATTTTCAGTAGACAGGTGAGTAGAGTTTTACTGTACTGATTTATTTGACATACTGTGGAAATGTTTGTCATCTAAGTGCCCTCGAAGCCCGTTACAAAGTACTGGAGATTGAATTCATCTTCTCGGTAACTTTCCACCTATAAGTTTAAGCCATATCACACGGCTCACATTCTTGCCCTATTTCATTATTTCTGATGCTGTCAATCTTTCTCTCCACTCCACAATCTCACATCGATTGAGCGTCCACACATGGCAGTCCCCTCTGGGTTTGAGCCCACATATCTACAGGCTGTGCCTTCACTGCACCAAGAAATCAATTTACCACTAATGCAGAACTCAAGCAGGTGACAGATTCAGAGAGAACCCCACCCTTCCATAAGAGGTACACTTACTTAATCCTGTATGTGATCCACACTACTGGCTGTATATCTGGTGGAAGTATCTCAGGAAAGAGGACATGGTTGCCAACTTTTCCAGATCCCATTTAGACATTTAAAATGCATTCAGACATTTGACAAGCATATCGAATTGTTGGGAAGCAACTGAGTGGGAACTGATTTCTTTTACAATGACTAAAGTAGATGCCTAAAATCCATTGCACACTAACAATAAAGGCTGCCACTTCACACCTTTTGCATGGAGTCTACTCTCTGTTTGGAATGATTTCTTGAAATCCTGTATAGAGCATGCAGCACATTGGTGCATGGTTTGGTCTTTGTTGCATGGGCAAACTCATCTCTAAAACGTCGAACAAGCTCTAATTCAGTGTGCCAGTACTTTAGATGTCTCTTTGAAGGTTCCACGCTTTCCATTTTACTCACCACAGGGGAACAAATCGGTAAATGACCAGAATCTTGAGAGGGCTCTGGATAGAAGTGCTTCTCTTCTCACAGAATTTCACAAGTCCGACTCAGAATTCAAAAAACATTTTATTTGCTTTTAATCTTGATTTCTTGAAATCCTGTATAGAGCATGCAGCACATTGGTGCATGGTTTGGTCTTTGTTGCATGGGCAAACTCATCTCTAAAACGTCGAACAAGCTCTAATTCAGTGTGCCAGTACTTTAGATGTCTCTTTGAAGGTTCCACGCTTTCCATTTTACTCACCACAGGGGAACAAATCGGTAAATGACCAGAATCTTGAGAGGGCTCTGGATAGAAGTGCTTCTGTTCTCACAGAATTTCACAAGTCCGACTCAGAATTCAAAAACCATTTTATTTGCTTTTAATCTTGATTTTCTTAGTCCCGGTGGTATAACGCTAGGCTAGCAAGCCAATTTAGTGTGAAGACGTCATTACAGCATGAAATAAAGTCAAATAATTCCCTCTTGTAAGATAATATGCATGTAGTCTAGGTTGTCAATACAATACCATACCTAATGACAAAATATGTAATTCTCTGTACAGGGCAATATGATTATATTATAGTATGCAGTTTGGCAGGAATTACCATTTAAATAGTAATGCTATCAGAAAACACACAATGCCCGAGGAAGTACCTTTATTTATAACTAGCAATCCATATACAGTTGAGGTAAAGAGACGCAGTATAAGTATACTACTGTAGTAGTAACTGATTACATGTAATCTGGATTATGTAATGGTTATGTAATTCCAAAAATTAAGTACTCATAATTATTATATATTACACTTTAAAATGCTTATAATCAGATTACAGTTACTTTTTATGGATTACATGTGTACATATTCACAAAGTGGCAGCAAATTTGAGATTTTCCTTATTTCTTCTCTTTCTCAACGTTTCCATTTTAAGAGCGCTGTTGTTGGTCATACCATTTAGCTTTGAAAATGTTGGATGTGTAGAGTCATTGCTGTTTTCATGTTTAATATTTCATGTAATGCAGGGATTCCCAAACTTTTTTTTTTCTGCCAAACCCCTTTGACATAAAATATGTAGTTGAAATATTCATGAAGAATTTAATATTTCAATAATTCAAACAATAATAATTCAACAATAAATGTACGCATTTGCATTTCTCTGATGTCAGTTAATGGTCACGTAGACATGCAGGTAAACAAAATAAATATTTATATGTTTAGTGTTCAAGTCTTCTGTTTTTATTTAAAAACAATTTATTTTTTATTTTATTATTTTATATATATATATATATATTTTTTTTTTCTCTCTCCATATATCAATGTTGTATATTTAATGTTAAGTTTAAAACAAGTTAGGTAAAGAGTAATCAAAAAATAATCTAGTCAGAATACATTACCTAAAATGAGTAACCTAGATTATTAACTACTATGTTATCTACAATTTATATCATTTAATCTGTAATCAGAAATTGACTACAATTTGTAAGTAAGCTACCCAGCACTGCCTGTAAGATTGCACTGATACTGGAAGGCAGCTTTGTGACAGTCTTGATGGGATGGAGTCTAAAAGACACTTTATTAAACAACAAGAGCATATTTTCCCCAGGATCAACCCTGCATTTGCATTTTATAAGATGGGAGTTTTAAGTGCACCTCATTTGAAAGAAAGACGATTTGTACGCACCTCAGCATTCTTTCTTTTTCTTTGTTTTTTTTAAACATTGTTAGGTCATATAGGGTCATCATCAGTGTAAGGCAGTGGAATGAAGAGCATCAGATGCAGAGGTAGTTGAAAAGGAATTTGTGTCTCTGTTATTTTATCATACCACACTGCATCTTTGATTCATTGTTCGGTTCAGCTGAGTTAAGCCAAAATCAATCACTCTTCTCTTTTATCCTGAATATGTTGTATATGATGGATTGACTTTGTCCTGCTAATGCTAATAAATATATTACTAGCTCTAATCAGCCAGAAACTCTTGCTTCCTCTACTAGATGTTATTAGTCAGAGTGAAAAGGGCAGCCATTATGTTCTACTTCATTTAGAACCAAGAGAAATGAACTCTAGATGCTGTGCAACAAAACAAAGTAAGTTGTGAGCAGGGTGCGAACTACGGGGGAGCTAGGGGGAGCTCGGCTCCCCTTAATAAGACATGGGCTCCCCTGAAAACGGGATTTGTGAAATTTTGGGGGGTCTCAAAAAATATTGACAATGTGTTATTTTGACGTGCAATTTCAGTTTTGTGTAATGTGATCATCGTGGATTATTATGTGTAAAATTGCAAAAATATCATTCATTCATGCATGACGGCGATTTAAACCTAATTCACTTCAATAAAGATAACTATACATGCTATTCTTGTCATGAGCATCAAGGTGTGGGGGCGCTGCGGTGCAAATTCCACTCATGTTTAGTACATGTTAACTCAAAGATCCGTAGAAAAAATATAAACGCTGGACTCTGTGGTCGATTCTGTGTTAAAGTAAGGCATGTTATTCGCAATTATGTGTTGTGGCTGGGTTGTTATAGGTCTGCGTGACTCTCGATGTCTTAGGCCTAATTGAACGGAGGAATTATGGTGTTCTTCTGTAGCCTGACGACGAGTAACTTTAACTGTTGTTCATGTGAACTCAAAGACAGCTTGATGCTTTGTTTATAGACTATTTGTGGGTGGCTGTTTGTTGTTTCACCTATCAATTCGTGTCGATAAAGTATATTAGGGTAAATCATAGATAGTGATTTATCCTATATAGTGCTTGCATAAAGCAAGTAGTGCATACACTTGTAGCTGTTATGTATCTTTGTAAGTCATTGTAAGCCCTCTTTTGAGGCACGCGCAAGTGCACGAACACCCCCCCTTATAAAAAAAAAACAAGTGGGCTCCCCCAAAGTCCACGGTATAGTTCGAACACTGGTTGTGAGTATCTCATAATCATTATATGTAGCTAGACCTATTGTGGGCCCTTGTGAGCTGGATTATATTACAACTCTGCTGTACTTTGTGAGGGTTATTTTGAAGTACTAGGCTATTTACCGATCTGTCCTGATATTTAATTTCATATAACCCTCTCTGATAAGATTTAATCTCTCTAAATATTAGATGCATGCACAATTGTTTGGCCCTCACTGTAAATCATTTCTGAATCTCATTTTTGGTTTGCACATGTAATTCCACCTAAGCTTATTGTGGGACCTTCAGTTAAATTTTTTCATCAAAGAGTAAACAAGAATAATAATGGATTGACTGTGGTTGATTAATCGCTGGGGTTTTGGATGACAGTGGATTAACCTGCCCCTTCTGAGCAGGCATGAGGTATTTACTCGTACGGCAGAGATGGAAAACGAGGACATCTCATCTGAATTGTGGTGGACTTCAGGTCATTTGCAGGGTTGTAGCAGTCTGTCTTGTATATGTGTGTGTATGTTTGTGTGTGTGTCTGTGACTATGTTAAAACCAACGTGATCTCATGATAATTTGTATGTATTTTACGTAAAATGTGGTACTATAAAACGTACATTTACTTACGTTTTTACAGGCACTAAAACGTACAATAGTGACATATTTTCAGCATATAAGGGGTCTAAAAATCTAAATTGCATATTAATAAAATGATAAAAATGCATATTCGCTATAAAATGGGTAGGTTTAGGTTTGGGGGTAGGTTAAATGGTCTAAAAATCTAAATTGCATATTGATAAAATGATAAAAATGCATTGATATGAATATCTTAAAGCTAAAAATACGTAGCGATTTGTACGTTTTAAACGTTGAAATACGTCTAAATTGTACGTTTTAGCATTAATAAAAACGTACAAAAGTGTACGTTTTGTGCTTGTAAATGTTACGTATTAATACCTACGTATAAACATGAGACCAGGCTGGTTAAAACATGGACAAGTGTATTGCAACATTAATTTCAATGGAGGATCTTTGTGCTTTGTTTTGTATATTGGATGTACCAAATCAAGAGATACATATAAAACCAGCAAAAAAGTATTAGTTATGTGATAATGGTCTTTTAATTAACTTTTATTTTTTTTAAAAGTTGTAAAAAGTATACATAACAGTTCTTCATACATAAATACATTTTTATTGATGATTTTATTTTTGGCAGATGTAAAAATGTATCAGCTTTGTAATCGTCAAACCGTGCACAAAAAAATATGTTATACACTCTGAAACTGCTTATTCAAAAAAAATAATAATAATCATACAGACATATGTACGTACATACCATAATAGTTATACGGTGTATTGTTTAGACAGGATGAAAAATGCAACAAAAAAAAATAATGGTTTATGCAGGTTCAGGTTCTGTTTGTATTTTTTTTCTTACTATATTATTATTAGTTTTTTTTTTTTCATTGCAGAAAAAAATACCATGCTGTGTGTCAAAGCATCAGTCACACGCACAGTTGTTGTGGTGTGTACACGTCTGTAAGCAGATGCAATCTTTGTCTCTCACCCCCACATCTGTCTCGTTGTTGTTCCCACCCTGCCGTTTTACAGCTTTCACCACACCATTCTTTGTCTGCCGACAGAGGCCCACAGCAACTAGTACTTTTTGGGGATTTATTTTGCCTTCATTGTCTTTATTTCTGATTTGGGTTGTTCAAACACATCTCTCACAGCTAAGCTGACATTTTGAAAAACAAAGATGCAATCCACCACATTTCACTTGAAACAATTCATACCAAATGCACACAATTAAATCAGTATTGCAGGGCATATTAACTCAATATCTCATTAATGATCGTTTATTATGTTTTTTGTTTTTTTTTAGTAGGTGTGTCTAACTCTCATATCTAAAAGCATGTGGCTTGGATGCAAATTAATCCATCAATCAAGAATCACATATCTAGTTGAGTGTAAATTGGCCAAGCAAAATAATATCTAGACTAAAAAAAAAAAATGTATTTGAAATAATAGTATGACCACATCAAATATCAAAATCATCAGTTAAATTACGAATAAGCTGATTATTTAATAAGATGTAAAGGGATGGATAAATAATATAGGCATTGTGCCTTGTGATGATTTCCTGCTGATTTATTTCATATTTCTTTGGTATGTAAATCACTGTGTGTAATTTGAGAGCTCTACAATGATTTGTTGCTTAACAAAATAAATGCTAGTGAATTGAATTTATTTAAATTACTCATTGTTTGTTTCGCATGTGAAATCCACAAAATGTAATGCGTAGCAATTACAAAAAATCTAAAAAATAAAAAATCTGTTTTGGTAATAATTTCAGTCATGTAAATGGCAGGTTTATTTGAGAAGTTAAAGTGACTGGGAAAAAAAATAAAAATAAATCTCAACAATGTAACCGTGCCTTTCTTTTGTTATTCTCATTTTGCCACCAACATCCGTTGCACTTATCAAATGGCTCAAGGGGCTCAAAGTGCTTGAGAAAAAACTAATAAAATAAATAAATAAATAAATGAAATCCCTAATGAGAAGAGGGAATCAGGCAGTGGGGAGACAGAATAATAATGTGTCATTTACAAATGATGAAACAGCTAAGACGGTTGTGTGGGGGTAGAAAGTGTCTCGTTTCGCCCCAGGAATCTGACAGCATTGTCAAGCAAGAGCCCCCACGTAACTTCAGCAATGCAGAAGAACTTCCGATCAAAACAAGCTGGCATCACACGGCAGTTAACCTTCTGCCTCTTGTTTGTGTTGCACTAATTTGGTCATCACTAGGCTCAGTGTGGTGCCATGGTGCTAATTACATCAGTTGTGCCGAGAAAAAGAATGATGGGACGAGTACCTGAGGCAGGCTTCAGGCTCCCTGTCTGTGCCTCCATGATTGAGGGTGTGTCACATGAGCTCTCTTCCCTTCTCGCAATTCAAAACCAAATTTGGGATAATTTTGTGGGATAATTTTGAGTGTTGTGAAAAATAATCAAGACAAATGTGCCAGATAGATAGATAGATAGATAGATAGATAGATAGATGTACAAATTAATGCAGTAATCTTGAGATCACATCTGTTCCAGCTAATAGAATATTCACATTTCTGCAACAAACATCTTAATGACTTTGCAGCAGAAGTTGTTTATATTTTCAGTTAAGCAAAGAGATGGCATTGGAAAGCAGATATTTTTTAAATCGTTCTGAAAGCATTGCATTTTCATTGTCATGTTGTAATTCTTCTTTTCAGCTGTTGTAAGATGATGGAGATTTTTGATGAGGGTTTTACGAGTGGACTTGATAGAATTCCTCATTCTTTTGAAATGTATCTGGTAATCCTATCACATAAAGGTTGAGTGGAATGTTTTTCCTTAATTGAACTTTTGGAGCATGACCATTCAGTCTATAAATGTGATGCTTTTTCATCTGAAGAGTGCCGGAGCAATGAAGAATGATGAAGCAGAATTAAGAGAGCAGGTTTAAAGACGCAGGGGTGAATTCAGTTGTGCCACATTAGTTTGCGGTATTTCATCAACCATCCCATTCCATCTGGAATACATATGCACTACCATTCAAAAGTTTGGGGCCGGTAAGATGTTTTAAAATGTTTTTGAAGGTCTCTTATGCTCACCGAGGCTGCATTTATTTCATGCAATACAGTATACAGTAAAAAAAAAAAAATATATATATATATATATACATTTTGTGAAGTATTATTACAATACAAATTTACTGCTTTCTATTAAAACACTGAATTTTCAGCATCCAATAATAATTCTAATATACTGATTTGGAAGAAACATTTGTTATCATTATCAAAGTCAAAAGCAGTTGTGTTGCTTAATATTTTTGTGGAAACTGATACGTTTTTCTTCAAGATACTTTGATGAACGGAAAGTTTAAAAAGATAATGTATTTAAAAATGGACATCTATTACATTAAACTTTTACTTTAGAATATATAGTATGTACTTGTATACTGCTGAAAAAAGTATTAAAATAACTAATTTTGTACAAGAAATTACAAGAAAGAAAGAAAAAAAGAAAGCCTACTGACCCCAAACTTTGAACGATAGTGTATACACTTACCTCAAATAAGTTATAGTAATTTAGTCCAATTGGAAACAGTCAGAATCCTTCTCCATATAAGTAGAATAAATCTGTGATTATGACTGGATCTGTTGCTATTACTGATGCTGCTCTTCATGTTAGTGAGAATTTAATCATGTCTGACAAAAGTAGCATGCTATTCATTTCTTTGTGTCTAAATCTGAATGACCTTTAAGGGTAACCTGACAAAAGGATAGTGCAAATAAATTATTATACTGATTCTTTTAACTGGAGTGTTAAACTTGAAATTTCTCATTGAAAATGTCCCTTGAACTTTGAAATTATGATATTAATAACAAATCAAATAGTCATTTGCAAATTGCAACCTTCAGAGTATGACACCACAGCTTTCCATGGGCTTATTTAACAAGCTAATTGACAGGACATACTAAAGATGAGGTGTCTTTGAATGATATGGTTAGAAATTGTATACAAGAGTCGGCTGTACACTGAGTATCAAAGGGATGGTATACATAAGATCATTCCTCTCTATTTTCACTTGTTAGGCTTATTTTTCAATGCTTTTGCCTCTCCATTAATCAGAGTAATATTGGTGTTTTTCATGTCTTGATTATCCTCAAACTACATATATACGGCACATACGCCTGTTGTTCTGTAATCGCTGTTGTCAGGATGAATCTGTTGTGGGATACGGTGAAATTCTCCGACTAATAGCATACATTTGCTCTCATAAGGATTGTTATGACTGGACGACCAATTATATATGGCGAACACTTATAGGCTTCATCCGTCATCACCGGGATTGTTTGTAACATATATTCTGTGCTAATTCTCATGTAGCAGATGAGCCGTGGAGAGAGAAGTCCATAAAATATCCTCATTATTGTTGTAGTAGTCATTAAATGCTGCAGGAAGACGAATGACAGTGACACTCACCCTCCAGCTCTTCAGAAGAGAAATTGCTTCATCTCTATCATGCCTTTCACATCAACCATAAGAACTGTGCAATCTGGAGGTGTTTGCAAAACCCACTTAGCAAGAGCTGTATTCTCCCCGGGTGCTATAGGTTTAAGACATAATCATATAGCGAATAAAAGAGCAGCATATGAGTAATTTAATTTGGTCTCTTTTTTCAGATGAAAAATGAATTGAAGTAATGGGAATATTTGCTATGAGCCGTGACAGTATAGAAAGCTTGGCACTTGAATGAGTGGCCTACATTTAAGAGTGATGGAACAATAGGGCTTTTCACACTTGAAATAGCTAACTCTGGGTCATTTGAAACCCTGGCTAAACTAAGTCTTGGCTTATCTTGTATCGTGCTCATGATTTACTTGGGGTTAACAATTAGTTCTGGGTATTCATAAGCAGGCGTTTCGCACTGTACAAATATACCCAGTTAAGATTCCTATTTACTTATTTGTGGCGTCAGTGTCATTCATTGAACAAACACGTGACCTGTTTACATAAAGGCTCTAGCACTGTGAATCCTTTTATTATATATTCCGGTCCCACTTTATATTAAGTGGCCCTAATACCTGTGTACTTGCATAGTAACTAGATGTGTACGTAGTATGTAACCACAGTGTAAGTACACATTGGTACATAGTATCTACAGCTGTAATATTTCTGTAACTACACACATGTAACAACCCTCCGAATGGTTTGTGTAAGTACAAATGTGTAACAGGACATTGGTAACAACACTTTTGTCACTTCACTAAGTACTCGTGTAACAGGAATTATATAACTGCATTTTGTAGCAACAATATGTATAAGAGTAATTGGAACCATTTGATCTAGGGGGTGGAGATGGGTAGGTTTAGGGGTGGAAATGGGATTCAGGGGGTGGAAACGGGTAGGTTTAGGGATATATAAAGTGGGAGGAGTTGGATCTCGAGTTGGTGGAGTTGGTGCAC
>NW_015660496.1:810585-819761 GCF_001515625.1 Sinocyclocheilus rhinocerous | reverse complement strand
AAGTGTTGTTACCAATGTCCTGTTACACATTTGTACTTACACATACCGTTCAGTGGGTTGTTACATATGTGTAGTTACACAGACATTGGAGCTGTAGATACTATCTACCAATGTGTACTTACACTGTGGTTACATACTATGTACACATCTAGTTACTATGTAGTACACAGGTATTAGGGCCACTTAATATAAAGTGGGACCCTTCTTCATTCCAACTGACACACTTTCCAGCATTTGACATTTTTTGACTCAAACACTGAAACGGCTGTTTATATAACATTCCATAACTGTTCAAAGCACATAAAAACAAGCCGTGTGTGTCATGTATCAATGATGAATGAACAACCACAAAGATGAAGGTTAACGTCTCGGTTACGTATGGTAACCCTCGTTCCCTGAAGGAGGGCACCGGGGCGGGGTGCTGAGAACCAGCGCGAGCCACCCCGAGAAACCAATCATCCAGCCTTGAGGGCTCGGGACGCGGTGGAGGTTTCCACTCGAGCCCGACCCTTTCGGCGGCCCGGGAAAGCATAGCTGTCATCTCCCGATCCGATTCAGGCTTTGCCACCTTCCCGGAGGGCGGCAGCACGGCCGAATCCTCATCGGACAGCTCTCCCTCCGATGCTGAGATCGACATCTGGTCAGGGGGAGGTCCACTGGATACCGCTGGTATGCTCTTTAAAGAGGGCCCAGCGCGTTCCGTGGGTCGCTCCACTGGATCGGAGGAGCACGTCCCGCCAACACAGAAAGCTTCCGAGAGCGTGCTGAACTCGTAGTTCTCGAAATAAACATAGAGCAGAACGATGTTGTCGCTCGGCTCCGAAGCGAAAAGCTGGTATGCATTGCACCTGCTGCCTTATTATACTCACGCTGTGATCAGCGGCAGCTGGATGCAATAATTGCATGCCAATGTGCATTGGCTCATTTAGTTTACAAGTAGATTGGTCTATCGAAGCGATATCCCAATTCGTCGGTCACGACGTGACTCGTAGTGACCGACTGAAAGGGAACAGTCTTTAATAAATCCACATAAGGTAATCCACACAAGGAAGGCTGGAAACACACGTATATACCATAGACGAGACCCGACAAACTAGAACTGAACAGACAGGAACTTAAATACATGGGCAAGCGAGGGACTAATGACCCCATGGTTTACTTACCCTCAAGCCATCCTAGGTGTATATGACTTTCTTCTTTCAGACGGATATAATCAGAGTTATATTAACAATTGTCCTGGCTCTTCCAAGCTTTATAATTGCAGTAAATGGTGGTCAAGATTTTGAAGTGCAAAAAAGTGCATTTATCCATCATAAAGAGTTCTCCACACAGTTCTGGGGGGTTAATAAAGGCCTTCTGAAGTGAATTGATGTGTTTGTGTAAGAATAATATCCATATTTAAAATTTTAGAAACTGTAATCAATTGCTTCCGCTAGCTGCCGTATTCACGTTCACGAGAGAGTGGCATTCCAGTGGCTGGAACAACACTCTCTCGTGAACGTGCATATGACAGTTACGATTTATAGTTTTAAATATGGATATTTTTCTCACACAAATGCATCAATTTGCTTCAGAAGGGCTTTATGAACCCCTGGAGCCATGTGGAGTGCTTTTTATGATGGATGGATGCACTTTTTTGGGCTTCAAAATATTGACCACCATTCACTGCCTTGGAAGAGACAGTATATATTTTTTAATATAACTGATTGTATTCGTCTGAAAGAAGAAAGTCATATAGACCTAGGATGGCTTGGGGGTGAGTAAATCATGGGGTAATTTTCATTTGTGGGTAAGCTATCCTTTTAAGGGCAGTGTGAAAAGCCCTAAAAACTACCAAGCTCTTTGACCAACAGAGGCAGGCTCTATGGGTCCAGCTGACGCCGGTCCACCTGCTTAAAAATACATTTACTTTGTTTTACCTTTAGCAAATAGAACTAATGTACCTCGAGTACTCTTAGATTTTGTGTCATGTATCTCTTACATCAGTGTTTGATGTGTGCAAACAGTGGGGGTGTCGAGGATTCAGCAAAGCCCTACAACTATGTCCCCAGTGATCGTCACATCTCCAAAGTCCCAGTCCCTCTGAATCGAAAAGCTTTAGTATTATCTGTAAGGGAAAGCTTAGCAAAATGATTGGATGGACTGGAACAAAGGAAACATTTGACAGAAAGAAATGTAGCACAAAGGGTATCCCAAATCCCAGATAAGATATTTCTTCATCTTGGCTTTAAGATACGCACACAGCTGCTTCAGGTTTCCAGTCTTTGAGAGGGGGCGGGGGTGGCCATTTGTTTATCTTATATGTTCATAAAGGCTGTGGAATAATCTTGAGTTTACATGGGAAACACATCTGATTAAACAGGGAATTGTTGGGTTTGCTGAGAAGGTCAGCACTTCCAAAAAGGGAACTGTAAAGATTCCTCAAATGTATTCAGTTTTTGATGTGGCATTAAAGCGTCTCTTTGCTGTACAATTCCTTCATCCACAAAATGCAAAACGCCTTTTACACTGTTACAAAGAGGAAAAAATTATATTTCAAATAAGTATTGTTCTTTTGAACATTCTATTCAATGAAAATTGAATAGAAAAAAAAGCATCACAAAAATATTAGGCAGCACAACTGTTTTCAATATTGATAATAATAAAAAATATTTTTTGAGCACTAAATCTGTATATTAGAATGCTTTCTGAAGGTGGATGTGACACTGAAACTGGAGTAACAACTGCTGAAAATTGAGGAATAGGTAAAATTATGCTACTGTAGATTAATACATAAAATACTGTACTTGAAAAGGAAAACAAAATATTATTGCTCATTCTTTCACAATCTTGTAAATAGTGGATCGCAACAGAAACCTTTAACATGTATTTCACTAAGATGTTAATTCTGCTTTAAATAAAACATTCCACTTTTTCTTCTAAACCTGTGAGCAAGAAAGCCTTATTGGAAAGACAAAGATGGCAGTCATCACATGAAAAGATTGTAATTTGGTGAGCAGTGTAATCCAGTTACACATTTAGGCTTTGCTGGATAAACATCTGAGGTGGATCGGTTGTTGGTGCCCAGGGAGTTGATTGTGAAGCCAGTTTAGTAATGACTTGTTTCATTGCCATGACAGCCTGGTACAAGTAAAGACAGTTTGTCCCCTACCTTGGCTGTCTGAAGCGATTCTCAGACCCAAACGCACACTCATCACGCTGAGACCAACCATCTCCCCTGAGCCCACATGCAGACTTTGCTTAAACAAATAGTGAATAATTGAATAAACCTAAGAGTTTATTGCAATATGCTTATGGCTAAACATTGATCTTATGTAGATTACAACACATTCAAAACGTATAGAGTCTTTTTGAGTATCAAATTAAAATCTGTGTTTGTGCTATCGTGATGAAACATTTGACTGGGAACTAACCGGCATCTGACCGCAGATAATGTTTGTTGTCAAGTAGAACAATCAGAGTTCTTAGATTCTCAGAAGTACATCAGTATCACACACATCTCACCACTGCATGATTATTGAAGCATAAGTGGTAATTTGCAACTGTGAAGGGGAATGAAAGTGGCACTACAGTGGGCTTTGACCTCATCAGTCCTAGGGGTGTGATTTGATGCCATTGTGTGTAAGAAGAATAAGAATTTGCTGGTCTGCTGGGGATTTTGGGTCCGATCTTTCTTGGTTTCTTTTGCTTACCACCAATATATCTCCGTGGTGACTCACAGGAGATGGTCACTGGTTCTGTCCTGCTCATTTTCTTTTTAATTCTCTCCTCACCTTCTCCTCCTCCACATTCAGTGGGAGCTCATACTAAGATGTGGCTTCTACTACAGAGTTTGTTTGTTTGCCTGTGTTTGAATTCTGTTTATTTTCCACCTGTTTTTATTTACCCCAGAAGGCAGTAGAAAACTTTTCCCTTTAGAATGCATGAGTCAAAAAATGAGTCAAAATCATTTCATTTGTGATGCAGTCAGATGCATACGATACTCATTTTATAAGTTAAAATAGATTCTGCTAATTTATTATTTTCTTACTAAATATAAATCTCAACATAAACATGATATTCAGCTTTGCCTACAGTACGTGTAATTATGTTCATAATTCTGACCAGCTTATCAAAAATAGGTGGACACCCACACTTTGGCTATTCAAGTAATTGCAGTGAAGACACATCTTGTTCATTTTAATGAACAAATGTGAAAAGACAACTAAACTGAGACATTCATACTCTGTCAGCTGAAAAGATCTCAAAGAAAATGATGAGATGCATGTAATATTTGAACCACATATTTGTAGTGTGTATATAAAACTGTGTACATTATATATAACTATTATACATTAAACACATATTTGCTGAAACTGAACTGAAATCTTAATTGAAATGTGTCACTAAGCATAATTTATTCTTAAAATAAATGTTTGTTTGTTTTTTCTTTCTTTTTTTCTACATGTTAAGAATTGGAAAGAAAGAAAGAAAGAAAGAAAGAAAGAGAAATCAGTAATGGCAATGTCTGGCCAAATGTGTTACAATGATACATTTAGGAGATGCTACTACAGTATATGTGCTACAACCTATAGCTAATAATAATAATAATAATAATAACAAACATATTAGTTAATTACTTTAAACAAGTGTTGCAAAATTACTATATTTTTTTGTAAAAAAAAAAAAATTCACATTAACTATAAAAGGTCTAATTCAAGATCATTCTGTGCTTTTGTGAACATGTCCAGTTTTAAATTACTACACTTTTGAGAACTGATTTCATCGACCTAGTTTATAATAATACATTTGAAATGCCCAAACTAGAATTAGGTTAATAATTAGCATAATTAGATACAAATGAGATTCCAGCTTGTATTGGCTACTTGATATTATATACTTGATTATCATGTCTTTTCACAGATCATTTTACTCCCTGATATCGTATATTGGGTCATGTCTTGTGTAGGGTTTGACAAGGGACCTTAACAACCCCATTTGACAAGTCAGAACATTTCCAGAAGTGCTGATTGTGGAACAGACCTGCCAGATTACATCTATCACATCAGTATGCATAGTGTGCCTACTTATTAAGAGTCTGAAGGATATATGTTTTAATTAGCCATACCTCTAGCGATTAAGACCTGAGAGACAATTATATTAACTAAAATGTTAATTAAAGTCACAAAAAAAATTCTTAATTGTTTTCACACCGCTGGTCCTCTGTGAGTCCAGAAATAATTCTCAGAAGCTTTTCCCCAATCCGGCATATGCTGGCCTAAATATGCTAACTCCCATGTCACACCGGCTGCTGTCACATGTAGCACTACCTGTTCTGATATGTGAACACAAAGAATGTCAGGACATTTCATACTGAAGAACTGGAACAAAGTGAAAAGCGACAGAAAAGTCACTATTACTGGAACAAAGTGAAAAGCGACAGAAAAGTCACTATTAAGCAGTTATGAGGGGTCATTTGGCTTATACGGCGATGTGAAAAGGTTAAAAAAGATTGATAATATTCTAAACACAAACTTAATATGCAGCACCACAGTACAGTAAAGGTAAGATAGCAATACTATGGTACTTAGGAATATATGGTATATTCCTAAGTACAATGGTATTGCTATTTGATACCTTTACTGCACTAAAAATGACCATATTCAAGCACATTAGACTGTAGTACCTCAACATACTAAATATCACCATGGCAGTACCAATAAATAAATAAATTAACAAGTTAATTAAAATGAAACTCAAAAACGTTATTATTAAAGAATACAATGGCATATTGTTGTACTTTTTTGTTATTGTTTCTAATTCCTATCTGACAACAAACAGTATATGTTACATAATAATATTGAATGGTATTATAGAATATTATGATTAAAAATTATAAAGCAATTTGAGACTCAATGTATAAAGTTGGCAAAAAAGGAGCTTGTGCCATTATGAATTCCAGACATGAATTTAACTCATTTAACACATTCAACTCAGTTAAAAAAAGAAATAAAAAGTGAAAGTCTGCTCCTGGACTTATCCTTACCGAGCTTTGAGGTAAATGTTGGTCCTGTGTGACTGTCCCGGGTGTTCTGTATGTATATCGCGAAGAACAACAAAAACTGTGCAATATTGTTGGAGCACAAAGACAAATTTATCCCTGCATCCCTATGGGTGAGGGACACAGAGCAGAAAAGCAATACGGCCCTGAAGCTTTGCAAGGATCCTGCTGTGAGTTATGGAAGCTAAGCTATTGCTAGTTTCCTATGACACACCATAAATCATGGAACAGGTTTGAACTTTTTTATTTATTTTCTCCACCTTCGTATTTTGCCCTCCTGCAGCTACAACCAAGAAGGAGCAACTCATGTGGAAGAATTTGACACGTTATCTAAGCAAAAGTCATCATGGACAATTCCAGAAGCCTTTAGTTCTAACTTCCACCCAAGGTCAAACACTGGATGTTCTCCCATCATCCTTTTCTCTCTCTTCACAAACTCTCTCTTGCCTTTGCTTTCATAGTATCTCAGTATTTCAGGCTTACAAGCTTAACAATCAGCTTGTAACAATCAAACAACAGTAAATCTTCTTGCATTTCCTGTTGAAAGCAATCCTATAAAGCAAACAAGACAAAATCAGTCAGAGCAGTTACAATTCTTAATTGAGGGCTTAGTGCTGAATGACAACACAAAGGGAATAATGGCTTATGCCACTGATCGAAGGGAGAAAAAAATAAGCAGGATTTATTTAGTTACACAAAGCAGAGTACATTAACATCACAAAGAATTATTTTAGCAAAGTGCACAAAGCTTCCATTTTTTATCATTTATTTGACAACAATTATATGTAATAAAAGCAACAATAATAATAATAATAATAATATTAATAATAAAACAATTGGTAGTTACAATTAGTAGTAGTAACTTTCTGTTACTAATATAATAATTATTTGATTGTAATACATAAAACATTGTGCACGTATAATAAAATAACTAAATATTATTTTATTAGAATAGTAAAATATGCATGCAATAAAATATAATTCATAAAATATGCATAAATTGTAATTATAATCAAATTATATGTGATAATATCACTGCTAATAGGCTAAATAATATTTGCTCACGTGTTCATAAAGAACTGTTAAGCACTATAAAGGAGATAAAGTGGAGGTGTGAATGCTTCACTCCCAAACACCCACATACACAAACAGTCAGAGAATCTGTTTGTTGCAGATTGCCCCTCGGCTATGGAATACAGATACACAGCTGCTATTAGACAATGTGACCCTCTTACAAAATCATTTAGATCTTGAGCCCTCATTGACACTGGAATTGACTTTGGTAAGTATGCATTGTTGTTTTCTCTGATTAGTTGTAGTGTTTCTGACTTTTACACAGAGAGTTCACCCCTATTCTGAGCGTGAATCTGTCATATGCAAAGATAGGTTTCTAGCACTTTCGAGCATTTTGTGTAGGTTTGAATCAGCCTCCTCCACCCTCCTCTATCTCAGGTACATCGCAGTGCACCCAACCACACTTAATGCTTGCAGCGCCAGTGTCAGGAAGGAACTATTGATTCATAGTTCCCAGGGAAGAATCTGACACTTTTTGTATAGATCCTTGAGATACGAGTCAGAGCTACAATCTGCCCCTCCCCATCTGCTCCCTAGACACTGAGGAGAGACAGAGGTTATAGAAATCACCCAGGCCCTGTTAGTGGGACCTAGAGGGCCCAGAGAGTGGCAGGATAATCACCAGGGCTGCGTTTCCCAAAAGCATTGTTCACCTAAGTTGATCGTAGCTCCATTGGTGACAATGTTTCTATGATCAACTTAGGCTTACGATGCTTTTGAGAAACGCAGGCCAGAACAGTCAGGCTAATGACAAGTGGGTTTGCTTGAGAGAACTGGTTAAAAAAAGGCCTATTTATACTGATCGAAATAGGCAAAAAAAAAAAGACTACTCACAGTGGTTTGTGTGTAAATGCATTTACATTTACACACAACCTTTGTGTGTAAAGGCGAAAGTTATCTTTGTCCGTCTTGTGCTTTCTGTGTTTATCGACAGTGTAACTCTCCTTTCACAGCGTTGCTGGTTCCGGAAGTATTTTATCCAATAATTTTCCCCATAATTATAGTTAAGTTAACAACTTCATTAATCCCACAAGGGGCTTTAATTGCCCCTTGTGGGATTAATAAAGTTGTTAACTTAACTATAATTGTTTAGAAAAAAGTCTCTAAGACGTGAAACAAGCAACCAGCTACAAGGTGAATAACAACAATGCAAACTTGGATTTGAAACAATGTAATTGAAGATCTGACAAAAAGACAAAGATACAAGACTGAGTTCTTGATGAGGGAAAGAACTACAATCCCATGAACCATTGTGAATGACAAATTAACAAACGAAGAAGAAAAAAAAAACTATCCATTTAAAGTTGTTGATTGTATATATATCCACCTTATTCTTGAACACAGAAGTAAGCCGATGGACTTCCAGTTCATTAGCCGCTATAGGGGAAGAATAACAACGTGCAGTAAATGGTAAAAACTGTTTACACTACAAACTGGTGTGTTCATAATTAAAGGGGTCATATGATGCAATTTCAATTTTTCCTTTCTCTTTGGAGTGTTACAAGCTCTTGGTGCATAACGAAGATCTGTAAAGTTGCAAAGACTAAAGTCTCAAATCCAAAGAGATTTTCTTTATAAAAGTTAAGAGTCAACCACGCCTACCTAAAATGGCTCGTTCTAACACGCCCCCACATGTCTATGTCACGATGTGGGAAGATTTGCAAAACGCCGCCCAAATGTTCACGCAAAGAAAGATTCTCGCTGTAGTATTGTTGTTGCCGCCGCCGACATGTTGTGAAGGCAGCTGTGTGTTTCATGTGAAAGCGAAACTACTTTGTTTGGCCTTCCAAAAGAGGACGATATCTGCTTCGTCATGCCTTGAGCTGTGGCATGCCTAGAGCTGATCCGTGCTGGTCGCTGAGGAAATACATCAACTGGATCGGCTTTCACCGTGGACGTAGCGGAGTCCAGCCCGGGGTCGTCACATGTGGTTGCCGCAAGCTCGCCGGCCGTGCCATTCTCAAGCCCGCTGGCCGCCGTCACTTTAGCCCGTCAGCCTCCACTCACTCTAGCCCGCGGCCGCTGCCGCTCACTCTAGGCCTCCGGCCTCCGCTCACTCTAG
>NW_015660496.1:809307-810531 GCF_001515625.1 Sinocyclocheilus rhinocerous | reverse complement strand
TGGACGAAGCGGAGTCCAGTCCGGGGTCGTCACATGTGGTTGCCGCAAGGCTGCCCGCCACGCCGTTCTCAAGCCCTCCAGCCGCCGCTCTAGCCCGCCAGCCGCCGCTCACTCTAGGCCTCTGGCCTCCGCTCACTCTAGCCCGCCCGCAGCCGCTCACTCTAGCCCGCCCGCCGCCGCTCACTCTAGCCCGCCGTGTGTGATGCTGTGTGTTTCGTTGTGAAAGCGAAACTATTTTGTTTGGCCTTCCAAAAGAGGACACGACTAGAAATCAGTGGTTAAGTTGTATTTACAACACTGTTCCAGAACAGTTCAACCCAAATATTCAGATGTGTGCAGCACATTTTATGGAGGACTGTTTCCTGATCCTGGTAGAGTAGACTACAATGCCGGCTGTTCTGACTCACAGACTGTAAGTACGTTTTCATATTTAAAGAATTTGCCACTGATGATTCAAATGTGAGTTTTGAGCAGTGTAGAGTAGAGCTTGTTGTTTGTCATTTCTCTGATCACAAATGCAGACATGGTTTTATGTTTGCGCGATGCAATGCAACGCATAAGAAGATAGTATAAATCATTATAATCCGTAATTATGTCCCCACTGGATGCAACAAATGCCTCATTTATAATGGGTTTTAATGTTTTTGAATCATCGCTCCAGCCGGGCAGGGCATCATCACAGTATGGTGAGGGGCGTAACATTTCCGGCTCACGCTTGAGGTATTCGGCCAATCACAACGCACTGGACAGCTGGCCAATCAGAGCACACCTCGCTTTTCAGACCGATGAGCTTTGTAAAAATCGACGCGTTTCAGAAAGGCGGGGCATAGAGGAGAAACAATAATGTACAGTATGTGGAAAATAATGTTGTTTTTTTTACCTTAAACCGCATAAACACATTTCATTACAGCAAATACACAAAATAATGTTATTTTTAGCAACATCATATGACCCCTTTAAGATAATACATTACAAAAATAATGTAAGACACACCAATTTGCAATATCAAGCAGCAAAACTAGCAGCTGGACACCGATGAGCCCGGAAGCTAGACCAATAAAAATTACAAATGGCCATGCCCATTTTTTACGGCAAGAATAAGGTGGATAGAAACAATATATTTTAGGTTTATATAGACTATTTGGTAACATTTCAGTATAGGGACCAATTCTCACTATTAACTAGATGCTTATTAGCATGCCTATATTAACATGTTGGCTGTTT
>NW_015660496.1:766807-806807 GCF_001515625.1 Sinocyclocheilus rhinocerous | reverse complement strand
CCAGTGTGTTTTGGGGTGAAATGCAAATATTGACATGCATCAGGTCCCTATAAGATGTTTAAACCAACCAAGCTAGACCTCTATTATTTACACGTGGTTGCTTTGCTTGTGTATTCATATACAAATACAATTAGGCTTACCCAGTAGAATAACAATACAGGCCAAGATGGCAATCAGAGCTCCGGTGCTGAGCCCTGCTGACAGGATGAAAGGTTCCACATTGCAAGAGAGAATAGTGTCTTTGCTGTCGCAGTTGCACACACGGATTATAAGAGTATTGGTGCTGCTCATTGGGGGTACACCATTGTCGCTGATCTCGATGGGAAGGTGATATATATCCTGGGACATTCTGCTGAAGCCCTTCCGGATCACAAAGATGCTAGCAGTGCTATCTGTGGAAGCAACAGAGAAACATTGATGGAATGTTTACTTCAGCTGATGAGGAGGTTACAGGATTTTAGTAAAACAACAACAGAGTTGTAAATGCGCTGAATAGAATTACAGGAAAGTTCTCCGTTCCCTGGAGTTTAGGTGCATGAGAACTACCCATAGCCACCGGTGAGAGTCAATGAGGTGTGAATCCTCCAATATTAAATTCATGTTTAATATTGAGAACATTTATCAGCTTTTGGAAGTGTAATCAAAGTTAGAGCGGAGGGAGCGGTATTGGTTTTATTTGCAACTGGGAGGGATGGATCAGTGCCAGCGCATTTCCCTGACTCAGTGCAAGGTCACGCTGAAGGCATAGATGGAGTGAGTTCATTTAGGGGCCTGGGGTTTAGTCATTTTCACTCCCTCTGGCACCACTTTCTTCAACCTTCAGTGGCTCTGTCAGGGAAGGCCACTAATGATATGGCTACAACACTCATATAGCATGATGCCATGGACAGGCTCGATCAATCTAATGTTATCCATTATAATTCTATATCATATTCTGTCAGTGAGATTATCATGGGCTGTGTGAAGTATCAATTTGCAACATTTGAACCTGAGAGAGCTCCTCTGGGTCCTTGTTTACAATGTTGTGCTTTTGGGCCACCTTTATTGGCAAATGCTGTACACTGAGCACTCTCAAGGAAGTCTCCTTTGTGCCAGGAAGGGAGCATGAATGTGTTGGTCATGTGCGCATAATGTGTGACAAAAATATTGAGTCTGCTATTATAAACGCATTTTTTTTTTACACTGTCAATGTGAAGCCAAATCAAATTCTTCATAAATCCTTATCTGGAAAATATTCTATGGAAGAAGTTTCTGCCACGGAATGAAAAGTATTTTTCTCAGAATTGTATGTTTATATCTCACAGTTCTGACTTTATAACAACCCAGCAGGCACAGGACATCAATATAACATCAGGTTGACGTTGGACATGACGTTGGACAGATGTTGCATTTTGGTTGAGAATGAAAATTGGGTTGACGTCAGTATTTGACGCCAATTTGAAGTTGACTTAACGTTGGATTTTGGTTACACAACCTAAAAACAACAAATATCAACATCAACTGACGTCAGTATTGGACATCAAATTAATACTGACATTAGACATTGAGTTGACATTGAATTTTGGTCACCCGAAGTATCAACCTAGTTTTTAGTTTTTTTAACCAAATATAAACGTCTTATAATATTGTGTGCCTGCTGGGAAGCAATTGTGATGTTACATCTCTGACTTGATAACTTCAGCAGAAATGGGCTTCCATAATATTCAAATAATGTGTTTAAAAATTACGGCATAAGTTATTTTAAACTTTCAATTAAAAAAAGACTGCAAGAATCTATTTTGACTTTTTTTTTTTAAAACATAAGTCACGATGAGGCGTTCCCCATAGCGACCCCTAGAGGACGCAGTTCGAAGTTCCACGAAAGGGAACTTACAGACCCTAACTTTATGGCTCTCAATGACAGATATTTACTAAAAATTGCAATTGCTGGATGATGATTAATTCCCACATTTAAATTCAGTTTGCATTCTCAAAACCTTGCAGACCAAAACCAGATCTGATGCATTTTTACTTTTTCATTATTACTAAACACAGATAATATTCTATATACTTAATATTTAGAGTTCATGCACATTTATAATCAGCAGGCCTTCATTACGTCCATCTGATAAGAGGAGCAATGTCAGAGCCTCTGTGCGGAGAGTGGAGCATAATGGAGCTTCAGATAAATGGGTGGGCAAAGCTGTTGAAAACTGTATCCATTTGAAAGGCTCTGGATCCTGATAAGGCCAGTCAATCTGAGTAGCCTAATCTGTCTCCCTAATATTGTTGGCTTTTGAAATGGCCTGCTAAAAAGTGCTCATCTCCTTTCTCATTAAAGCAGACCGAATGGGAAAGACAGTCATTTCTCTCTCTCTTTCATTCCCTCAACTTCTAGGTTCACATCGGTTCGCTCTATTAACCAAGAAAAAAGCCTAAACAGATCTGTGATTGTAAACATTCACCCTTTAAAAACAATTAATGCATGTTTCGCTCACTAAGGCACCAATTATGTGGAGTTACTGGAATCAGCTATTGGGATTTCATTATATTTCCAATCTATTGGTGGTCAACGAGAAAAATAGCACAATCAGAAATTAGCCAATGGAATGGAGCAGCTCAGTCAATTATGTCAATTTGTAGGCCAACCTGGAAGGCTATTTCACCATGGGGTCCCTTGAGGTGTTCAGAAAAGCAAAGGTTTTCGATTTTTGAGTAAAATGGTAACATATGGTTAAATTACATGGAGCTACAGTTGTCTGATTCTTTAAGCACAGCAGCTTCCACTGTTTAGCGTGTAATTTGTGTAAGCAAAATAGGAAAATCTGAAGTAATTCCAAAAACCGACTGCAAATTTCTGATCTGACGGCTTGAAAATTCTAATTCTCTTCCAGGTACGACTCGAAATTAAACAGCTCTACAGGTGGAAAATAGTTTAGTTTGTTAGCATATGTTAGACTACTATCATTATCATATCATAGCAGTCACACTGAGCATTCTAAAATAACACCAAAGCTCCTTGTGAGCAAAGTAAACACGATTTACAGTTTCTTTGATGCATACATAATTCAGCTTGTAATCTATCAAGAGCCACCACATAATGAGTTCATATAAAAGCAGCAAATTCCCCTCAAACTGAGTACCACCCAGTCACGACGACACTCCTCAGAGAGGCTCCTCAACTGGCTCTAACTTGAGGCTTCTCGTTTCCCAGCGACTGACTCTCACATTACAGTATAGGTGGGGCTCTCATACATGTTCTTCAGACCTGTGCCTACCTGTTTGATGAAAGACTATTAGACTAAAGTATGGTGCTGAAGGTTTTCTGGGAACACCAAGCAGGATGCTTGAGAAACAGATAGAAACGGGGCTGCCTACCAGCTGGGCCTCACCCACGTTTCAAATCCACAGATGGAGAAGCTCAAATGAGAGCGACGCTTGACTTGAGTTTTCCCACCTCATCATGACCTAATTATCAACACGAGGTTGGCTGGGCGACACTGCAGACACTCACTACTACACATGGATAAACTCATTTGGTTTGGAAAGAGACTAAAACAAATGTGTTTTCAAATGGCGTATTTCCTTAGGCAGTTTACTTGGCTTGAAAGAAGCAGTTCTTCAGTGCAAATTATTCTGTTATGGTGTGTTTTGTGTGCCACACACCTCTGTTGTCCTTGAGGGAGAAACTGTGGTTGTTAGTGACCTCAGGGGCCAGGCTGAAGTGGAAGTGCTGGCGGTGGGCCATTTCGTCCTTATCCGTAGCGCTAACTGTTTCAATGAGCTGTGGAGCAGAGGGTTCAAATCAGGTCATGATAAATTGGTTAAAATCACCAGGGCATGCCTTTAAATAAATGTATGCCTCTTTTATCTCTCTTTCTTTTTTCTCTGTCACTCATTCAAACTTGCAACTGGCCGACAAAGGGAAAGTTAACACTGAATTGATTAAATTTAGGCATCAATATAATTTTTTATAGTGCTCATTTAAAAGTTGTGATAGAAGTTGTGACCTCTTTTAGGAATTAGCTAATTCATTAACCATTTCCTGTACCTATTTAAAGGCAGTCATACATTTCACAGATACAAGGATCAAATAAGGGACATTAAGTTATCTAAGCCAAAAATCTATCTATCTATCTATGGTAACATTAATTTCTGACCCTGCTATACTGTTTAAAAAAAAATCTAAATTGTAAACCCATTTTAAGTAGTGAGATCTTCCCCCTGTTTTTATTTTTTTTTTTTTTTTTTTTTTTTTTTTAATGCTTTTAAAATAAGTCTCTTATGTTCACCAAAGCTGCATTTAATTTTTTAGATCAAAATACAGTAAAAAAATAAATAAATTCAATAAATTCAATATTCTCCAGTCTGTATTGTCACATGATCCTTCAGAAAATATTCTAATTCACAGATTAGTAATTTAGTAACTTGTAACTTTTGATGCATCCTTGCTGGATAAAAGTAATTAATACAATCTTACTGATCCCAAACTTTTGAATGGTAGTGTATGTGTATATGCATTAATAACATAAACACATCAAGTGTTTACATTAGTTAAGGTGTTGCTAATTATTTAATAAGTGCTGAAACATATTTAATTGGTCCTCAAATAAACAGTTAGTTGATTTACCTTTCCAGGGCTGACATTCTCACAGACAAGCACTTCGTTTTGAGTGGCAAACTCTGGAGCGTTGTCATTCACATCTTTGACTTTGATATTGACTCGTACTTTTGCATCTTGGTGATGGCCGCCTGGAACAACAACAGAATTCAAAATGAGACAAATTTTTAAGATTTATCAATAATTCAGTGTGCTGTAAAAACTTTAGTTAGCCCTTAGTGGAAGGACATGAGTGACAGGACAGAACCAAAATTGTCACAATTGGAAAATCTGAAATGATCAGGTTTAGTAAATCCCTTGATATTTTGCTTTCAGACACAGTGTCTTCCACATAACAAAAGACTATTTTCGATGTAGTTTTTATGTCTTTGACCTTGAATTTTTGATGGTCAAAATTATCAAAGACAGTGGAATGAAAATGTATCACACAGAATCTTTGAATTCAAACAGAACAAACACTAACTGCACCTCAAGGAAATCACATGCACACAAAAATAAATATATAACATTTTATGGCCAATTACACACTGTTCACTGAACTGAGGGTATCATTTGAAGTTTGAAGAGGTAATCTGTGGCTGTCTCTTCTGAAATCATGCAGGAGGCCTGGCGACACTACAACCACACAAGAGCAGGGTGGAGGGAGAGCTGGGGAGCTTGGTTAGGGAAAAAATGAGAAACATGCAAAGCTACTCTGTTATTTAAAAGCCCAGAAAAGCGATGAGTGACCTACCAATCTCTGCAGCACTGACAGAGATGTTGTGCCAAGCCTGTGCTTCTCGATCTAAAGGCCTTGTGGTCTTAATAATGCCGTCCTCAGTATTAATGGTGAAAAACTCTTCCAAGTCTGTGTAGCGTAGAATCATATATCTGGGATGAAAGAGAAAGAAAAAAAACTGATCATACTGCTGTACTGACAAAAAACAGGTAAAGCAAAAGTAATCTGATTATTTTACAGGAAGCAGTTGCTACCTGATTGGGTTGTTCATGATGTCGGTGTCTTTGGCATGCACACGGCCGACTAGAGTGCCTGCTGGGGCGTTTTCCTCCACCTCAAAGTTGTAGCCGGGAGCCATGAAGGTCGGGGGCTCATCTGCATCTTCTACTGATATTTTCACAATGGTAGTATCTTTGTATGGACCCCAGGCAGTGAAACGTGGGTCCACATGTGGGTTGGAGGCTTCTACCTTTAGCGTATATGATCGCTTGGTCTCAAAGTCCACGGGCTGAAAACAAGAGGTCAGGATACAATTTAGTTATTCACTTTGATGGAAGCTGTCAATAGAAAAAAAAAAAAAATTTAGTTTTTTTCAGGAATCACTCTACATGTTCAAATATGAAAATGACCCATCTCAATTGATTCTGGACTACATGGAGAACCAAAGGTGAATTAAGAGATAAATTAGTCTGAGCAATAAAACAACCATTAATTGATTACAAATATAGTAAATCAAGTGAAATGAAATAGGAAAAGTAAACACTAGAATATAGCTAACCAGAAAAAAAGGGAAAAAAGGAAAAGTTTAAAAGAAGCAGACTAGAGGGCACTGTTGTTATACATTTGGGAAGGAGACTGAATCCACAAAGAAGCCTGAATAAGAAAGCATTCAAATATCAAGGCTCTTGCAGACATCTTTCAGTTACAGATTGCACTTTTTTACAATTCTCAAATGGCACAATTCTCATGCAATTTAGGTTCAAGCAAATAAAACAAGATTTTAAAAAAAAAGTGTTCAAAAGCAGCCAGTCATTTGGTCCGCTCGTGTCCTCCTGCATCGCCAGTTTTCACACGTCCGCCTGTTTTCTGATTAGCCTGTCTCACCCGTCACACCTCTCGGTCACAAATTACCAAGTGAGAATTACACATAAAGGGTACATATCAACTCAAACACACACTCACACGTACACATGGCGGCTAGCTGTGTGTTCATTGGATGAAAGTTGCTTTTCTTGCTTCCTCATTCTCTTCTCTCACATTTTCTTTTCTTTGGATCTCTTTAATGGAGCTGCCAATGCTGGAAACAAGTATGACCCATTTCTTTCCTCCAACAGGTTGGAAACTATTCTCTGTTTATCCTGACAACATCAGTCCCCCCTCCTTCTCTTTTTCCCCTACTACAATCCTTTATTTGGCACCTAATAACTCCCGACTGAACCTAATCAGGAGCAGATAGTATTCACAATAATGCTACATCTCCTCTTAATATTCAGCCTGTGTCGCCTGCCCGCAGTTGAAACAGAATACTTGATTAAAACCCTGGCCATTCTGTCAGTAATTTCGACCTTAATTTTCAACATGCTTTGAAGAGCAAAAGGTGATGATTTCCCAAGAGGTGTATCAGTGAGACATTGTGTTATTGAGTGAAGCAGCATTGCATCAAGCTGATTGTTGTTGGCATGCCATATTGTCTGTTCTCTCACCCTTCTGCATGATTCATCCCCTCCTTATACCCTTCTCAGCAATCTGAAAAAGCACTGCTGTGGCCATGACGTTTAAAAAAAAAAAAAAACACAAGCGAGGCTGACAAAATCCCCCTCCAATTGTTCCTGCACCATACAAACCTCCTTTATACAAACAACATTCACAATATACTGACGCTTCACCGGTTTACACAGCTTAAACAGCAATAATTCTTGACTGCATACGTTTTTCTTTCTTCAATATGCTTTCCTTTCTAATGATAATTTTGTGGATGATCACTAGAGATCTTAAGCTGTGGGGGTGAGAGGTAAATGATCACCAGCAGGGGGCAGTGTTAAGGCTGCAGGCTGGGTCTCTTTGGCTCTCAGGCTAAAGCTGGTTAGTGGCTAGCAGGCTTCTCGGGGTGATGTGAGATTTCTCTCGGCCACGGGAGGTGGGGGTACGGATGGGCAGCAGCCTAACCCGAGTGGCTGCGTAATTGTCTGCATAATCCAGGGCCTCAGAACAGGGGAGGAATAACCCGGGCAGCACGGCCCAGATGAGCTTCCCTCACACGGACGGAGAGAAGCAGCCATGAAAGTCAATGCTCATCTCAGACATAATAGGGAAGGGATGGGCAATGTCATTGCAATTACAGAGTGAAAATGGTGAAAAATCACTTTCTAGCTTCCCAGCAGTCCTGCACTTGTGCTCACAACCTTGCATATTTGAGCGTCCATGCAAATATGAACACAAATGAACAAGCAAATAAGCTAAATGCAAACGATTCCTCAAGAAGACTAAGGGATGGATAGAGAAATTCACAGTAATGCTATCTGACAAGAACACCCATCCCTTTTTGCGCACATACTTGCTTCCATTCACAATTGCACTTACGTAACTAGACGTTGCATTAACACATACTTCTTTGGCGCTCTTACACACTTCACCTTCTTTAATTTGATGACTGCCTCTTGGGTCTCCGAGTCCTTGGTGATTTCGAAGAGGTTCATGCCGTCTCCCTCCAAGATGCGATAATCCACCAGTCCGTTCTCTGCCAGATCGCACCTGTGAGCTCTTAGCTGGTGAGAACAGGAGTGCATGTGTGAAATTTATATTTGTGTGTTCGAGTGAGCCTGTATGCGTATGTGGGTGGGTGTATGAAGACTATAGCAGACACCTGCCTGAGGCTGGAGCTCGCAGAAGAACCATATGGCTCCACTCCCTGTCTGCTGAGAGCCAAAAGCTTCAGCTGCATTTATAAAAATAACTCCCACATGGGGAGGAAGTCCTCGCGAAGAAAGGCCAGGGCATGCAAAGAGGTCTGCTTTTTCAATCAGACCCTCGACAGACCAAAAAAAAAGCGTTTTCATCTACACATTTTTTTGGGAGCTAAGTCTGCAGCGAGTCATGTGTCAAAGTCTGTTTCGGATAGGGCAAACATCTCTGTGAATCAATATTGAGCCTAAAAGAGACAGCCCACTGCTCAAACTGCATTTTTTTCAGAGTGAACAGAACCACATTAAATATCTGAAGCTCAGATTCTCACCTGTGCTCTGAGCCAAACAGCTGTCCACATTAAAAAATCAATCTTGCTCCTGAAATGTTCCATCATGCAGTCGGCTCAAAACTATCGGCGAGGTAGATTTAAGGATCTGCTGGCCTAAGCTACTCATTGTGGGCAATAACCTTGCAATGTACAGTTTATTTTGGTCCATGAATAACGGTTTCGACCAGCACCAAAAACAGGGCTTGTGTAGGAGCTGGAGCGCTGGGACCATGCTGCATTCTGCTTAAGTCAGGGAAAAGCTTGAAGGCCCTTTGCTACCGAGCCTGAGGCTCAGAGCGCACAAAAAAGCAAAAGCTCGGAGGAGATTTATAGGGCCGATTTCTGGAACAAAAGACAGATAAAATCTATGTGCTTAGTGTGCAGTTTAATGTCACATCGGCAACACATGAACGCTAGCTCACACTAGCCCGTTCCTGCTCTCTTCTGTATACGCAAACATAGTAAATATTTCATCTAGCCTTTCACGCTCGAGAGACTTGATGTCATTGTGCTCGCGCTGAACATTTAAAGAACATTTGAATAATTAAGTTGTGATATTTTCATGTTAACATCTGTAGCTCATATTAGCAGATTCTGACTTGTTCCCTGAGGGCTTGTCAATGTTAATATGTGGTTTGAGGATTGAAGTGTGGAGAAGAAAGAGCTGTACACTGGCTAAAAGCAAACTCTCCTCCCTTGGTGCATGCATAGCAGAGGTCAGAGTAATGTTGTGTGTAGCCAGCCAAAGAGCAAGGCATGGTCACAGTGACAATAATAAAACCTGACAAGCATAGAGGAGGACAAAAATGATGGATGGATGAGAGATGGAGATAGGAAAAGAGAGAAAGACAGAGAAAGAGGGAACATTCACAGCTGGAAGAATAAATTCTCTCACCCTGAGCGAACTTCGGAGGGTTGTCATTGACATCAGTCAGGGTGATTTTAACCTGAGTGGTCCCTGACAGACCGCCCATGTGTCCACCCATGTCCTTGGCCTGGATGACGACATCGTATTCCTGCCTGGCCTCTCTGTCCATGTTGGGAAGAGCAGTTCGAATGATTCCTATATACACACATATAAACACAATATGAAGTAAGATGCACCCCAGACCATTCATTTATGACCATCCATTCATTAATTGATTTATTGTATGTTTCATCAGCATTTATGAGATTTATTCCATCTAACCAGTTGGAATGGATTTTTGCAGTAACAAATATTGCTATTTTGAAGTGAAAACCCTTTAAGTTAGATGCCCCCCTCAGAACTGGGTCAGAAAGCACCAACTATTTAATATTTCAGCGAATTAGATGCATATTTCAAACATTTCATTGCTCAATAAACCTATGGGCTAATTCAGTGTCACATTTAGTCTAAATGTATAAATAATTGCTATTACAACAATCTGTTCAATTAAAATTCAGTTGCATGATTATATTCTGCTATTTGATTTGACTGTCATTATTCATTCAACTAATCTGTCAAATGCATACATTTGCATGGAATAAGTAATTTAGTATTTCAAATGAATGACATCTTATTAAAAAAAATCATTAAAATGATAGAATATATATTTTACACATTTTGTGTGAACCGAATTAGCAAATGTTTTTTCCTTAATATACTTGATGATCATCAAGTTACAGTAAATGCATACTGTTCTTAAGGGGGAATCCTGTACCCTCTTCTACATCTCCTACTGTGTGCATCTCATACACAGGCAGTTTTGTTAGTACCACACAGATGAGCAGCACTGAACAGGATCGAGCCAAACATCCAGCTTTAGTTTATTAGCAGCATCTGCTCCATCTCCTCTGACTGCTGTAGGGGTTTCCACTGCCACTGGGACACTGTAGGACTAATGTGACCACGGGTTAATTTAGCTCAGAGAATGCAAGGTGCTCTCGCGAAGCGTGAAAAGACTACCCTCTTCATTCCCAATCCTCATACCGTGGTAATTGAATTGAAGCCAAACATGACGTGAAATTGCACATGATGCATATTTGAATGCATGGCTGGCTCCACAGAACTAACACTGAACCAGTGAAAATATCATTACTGACGACTGTACCTGTTTGTGGCTCCACAGAAAAGTAAGGCTGGCCCTGCAGGATGCTGTAGACCAGCCTGGCGCTGTTGCCGTATGTGGGGTCATCGGCGTCTGTAGCTGTGACCTTTATCACTGAAGTACCTGAAGAGAAAGCCATGATAGAGATCGCTTTTGGATATTGCACAGATCTCAAAGTCTAAGGTACACCTCCCATCGACATTCACAACAAAGATAAGAGAGAGGACAGCAACTTGGCTATTTCTCAGGTTATAAAGTTGATCTTGAATAACCTTTCTTAAAGGCAACAAGAGTTTTTCAGAGTCTAAAGCTAGATGATACAAACCGTTGCCTCGGGTTTGTGCATGCAATGTTTTGCCTTCAGCCGGGCCAATTTCCATGAAATCTGATTCTGTTTTTACCCAGCGTGTTTACCAACTTGTCTAAAAGTATAAGGAATTGACCTGGACAAAACTAGCCTTTCGAGGTTCCCAGTAGTATTATGTGAGCTGTGAACGGGGGGTATCGGGGTAACAGATCATTACCCCGTGACAGGAGAGCATTACTGATGATGTATTGCACAGCGAAAATGCAGTAAACACAAACACATGCACACAAACAAATGCAAGCGCACACACACACACACACACACACACAGACAAGTCAGCAGTCGCAAAACAACAGTTGCAACAAGAGTACCGACTCACTTTCTGAGAGTCAGATTTCAGCTCTTTTGAATAATGCATGAGGAACAAGCTGTCAGGCGTGGGCTCATAGAGAAAGAGAAGAAGCTGACAAATATGCTTTTCCAGAGGCTCGCACTCACCAACATTGGACATCTCAGCCACTCGCCCATAGTAAGGGCCGTGAAGGAACTCTGGTGGATTGTCATTGATGTCCTGCACCTTGACAATGAACTCTGAGGGAGGTTCTAGGGGTTTGTTGGTGTCTCGATCCACGGCCTGGGCGGTCAGGGTGTACTGGGCCTGTTCTTCTCTGTCCAGTGTCTTTGTGGCATGAATGTTGCCCGTTTTGTCATCGATGACAAAAATAGTGCCTGCTCCCTCCCCCGAAAGTATGTATTTAATGTTTCCATCTCCTGAATCTACATCCGAATGAAGCTGGAAGAAGATAAAGAGCATGTGAGTGAGATGTTTCCATCAACAACGAGCAGGTCAAACAAGAACGCTGACTCAAAGTAGAAAGCTTTTTGGCTGGTCTTCAGCGATCCATGATAGCATCTCCTCTAGAGTATCACATTAACACACTCATATCTTACAGTAATATCCACCCTGATGGCCGACTGCATTGACAGTGAATTCAGCAGGGAAACATCCCTCTCCTAAATGCTAGTCTACATTACTCTCGAGCGAACTTCATCGTTTTATATTAAAATGCGAACGAACCTCATTTTCGTAATGTATGACTGTTTATATGTTGCAAGCAAAGTGTATAGAGCTGATGCGAATCAAGGGATGTTGATTATGCTGGTTAAAATGAAATTAAACTCCTGACACAGAATATCCCCACTCAATAAGTCTAAACCTCCACTTGGGTTCAGGTGGGAATTTAAAGGCCAACGTGCTGCAGGTTCGCCATGTAACTATCCGGCAGGCCCATAAATCGTCCATTTCCCCTATGCAAGAACCATAGGGGACTGCACCGTTATTAAAAAGGAAATCCAATTTATAACCTTTAATCAAGTGGGCCACTGATTGCTTTTGTGGAACAAATGGAGGATATTGCAAGGACTCTGTCTGTAATGAAAACCCCAATGACTTTCATTCACAGCATAACCTTAAGAGAAAAATAGAGGGGGAGGCAGATAAAGAACGGATGTAGAGAAATGGATGTAGAAGTTCCTTGTTTCTACTTACCCGACCTACTAAGACGGGATCTGGGCCTGTGTACTCTTCAATGACAAAGAACTGGTTCCAGACCCAGCCTCGTTTGGAGCGGTGAAGCACCTGGCCCTCTTTGCCTCTCTCCCTGTGTCTGTGCAAAGAGAGATGGCGGCGGTGGCCGCGCTCCCGTGGCCCTGAGCCCCTGTGTGTCGCTGCCGCTGCAGCGCTCCATAGTGCGGCCCCCAAACATAAGAAGAACACCTGCAGTCTCAGTCCCTCCCACATCCTGCCCACACTGTCCACTTCCTCTGGGCCTTCCTGTTCACACCCCTCCTGTGGGTATCAAGGTCCAGAGAGAATCCTTGAAATGGTGTCCGCTGGATGGTGTGGTCTCTAAAGGGGTTGAGGGGGACAGGAGGACACCTCACTGGAGTTGGCCTCTGAGATTCATCACAAAGTCATACTTTTACACTCTTTCTTCCTCTCTGATTCTGAAACAAAAAAGGAGAGAAAAAACATCATTAGTCACATGGCGAAATGTAAGGTACAAATGTCTAAATTGTCTGCATAAATCCTGGAAATACACAGGATAATAGTTTTAGGATAATAAAACATTTAATGACACTTTTCTGCACTATTACTAGGTCACTAATCAAATGAGAACATTTGTGTCATTGATCATGTGACAAAAATGATTTGTAAAGGTCATATATTCTTGTTTCCGCTGAAGCACAAGATGTTCTTTGGCTCAAATCATGCTGGAGAACATGATCATCAGGTTTTACAAACACACCTGGGGAGTTCATGCAGCTTGAGTGCTGCTCTCATTAAAGCAAAAGGGGACAAATCAAACACAGATACATTCTGAAATTCATGTTAGTATTTCAATTCAACTTTTAGTTAAATTGTTATGCTTATACAATTTGTAATGAAAACAATTCATTAAATTAGAAAAAATCTAATGCTAAATCTAAATCTAGTGCTCTCAATCTTGGACCCCACTGTATATAAAACTTGGCAATACAATGTGGCTTTTGTCAGACCACACTGGAGTCAAGTTAAATCGACTGTGTTGAAATGTATTAATTCATTTTGTAACAGTGTACCCTGAATTAATTAAGCATCAGAGGTTGTAAGCCCATTTGCGCCTATTCAATTAGACATTACACAGTCAGCGGTCTACCAGCAAACCATTGTTGTGGTAAGCTATTCTCTACGTTGCAGAATATAAACCACAAGGTCTATAGGTCTCATAGATGTTTATTTGAAAATGTAATTTAAAAAAACGTTTCTATTCACTTCCAGAAGATCAGACAAAGAATAAAGAGCACAACATGAAGAGAAAAAATAAATTAATACATACATAAACTCATTCTCTATAATTCAAAGGCTTGGGGTCAGTAAGATTTTTTAAAGGAAATTAATACTTTTATTAAGCAAGGATGCCTTAAATTGATTACAAGTGACATTAAAGACATTTATAAAGTGGCAAAATATTTCCATTTCAAATACATGCTGAACTTTTTAACTTTATATTCATAAAATAATCTTGAAAAATATTAAGCAGCAGAACTATTTTCAACATTGATAATAAGAAATGTTTCTTGAGCATCAAATCACTGGAGTAATTGCTGCAGAAATTTCAGCTTTGCCATAACAGAAATAAATTACATTTTGAAAAAAAAAAAAAAAAATCATAAACTTAATTAATATAGGAAATTAGATAATGTCTCATAAAATTCCTAATATAAATGTCACACAAGACCATCCTTTTCCAGATTTTTATCCTGTGTAAACACTTGTCATGTTACACATCCCATAATTAACCACTTGAGGCTCTATGTCTGGGTGTAGGCAGACGTGGTATGGGAGAGCGGCCCGCCGGGTATTTTCTCATCCACTGAGCCACTAACAACCTTCAGCTCTGACAACAGCAGCCACGTTAGCCCGCTGCACCCAAACACGCACGCAGCGCCATCCTTACCCTAATCATAGTACGTCAAATCCTCACTTCACACACATTCAGAGGAGGGGTTTGTGAGAGTGTGAAAGGCACAAGACGGGTGGATAACTAAACCTAAACCTAACCAATTGCCAGTCTGCAAAGCAAAGCCCATAAATATTTCCCAAATAAAGTGCATCCAGCGGAGAACTAGGAAAGTGGGTGCCCTCAAGCAGACCTCTGTACTGTCAGGTCCTGATTACATTATATTGCTTCACGCTCATCTCAGTCTTGGCTGTAAATTGGCATCGGCGCTCGAGAAAGAAGACATTCTATCCCCTCCTTTCATTATTGACCGGTCACCAAAATGTCAGGATGCACTGCTACTTGGAGTGGTTTTACAGCCTCTAAAGTCTTCCTTTCAAGTGTGCTTCTTGCGAGCACTAGGAATCCAGAGCATTTAGCCCGATCAAAATAAGAATTTTTATTTTTTTTATTATTTATTTAAAAAGTATCTAATGCACTTAGGCTGAATTTATTAGATCCAAAATACAATAAAATTACAATATTGTAAAATATTTTTTACAAATTAAAGTGACTGTTTGCTATTTTAATACATATTTTAAAATGGAACTTATTTGTATTATGGCAAAGCTGAATTGTCTTTACTGTTATGTGTTATCAATTTAATATGCCATTTAACATTATTAATTTCTTTAAAAAAAGTACGCACACATACTTGTTTGAGGTTGAGATGTACATAGCTGAATACTGTATTCAGAAACACTTTAATAATCATGTCTCATCTTTCAGTTAAAGTCTTCTGTCACTTAATTTCAGTTAAAACTATGGTGTAACAGGTCTTCAACAAGAGATTTGTGACCCCTTGGGGGTCCGCAGTGGTACTGCATTAAGTCTGCACATTACTGTTTGATCTCAAACAAGTTTTTGTAAAACAAAATGAATATATGCATTATCCAAAAGCATAATATTCAGTGAAATTCAAATTAAGAGGTTAATGTTGTGGTAAATGTTCATTGTCTCTCACTCATTAACATTTACAAGTATATGACTGAACATTTGACAATAATTATTTGAATAGCTCTGTAATATACTTTAAGTATAACAGAGTATGTAAATACATTTATATGGCACTATATGCATGTTGTTATAGGCCATTTTATACAATATGTAGCAGAAGGCCCCTGCTCCATCTCTCTCTCCACCAAGGGATCTGAAAAAGGTTGAAGACCCCTCTCCTGCAACCCACAACATTCTTTTCAGAATAGTTCAGCTTTTCTTAGTCATTGGGGGTAAATGCTCTTTGTCTCAAACACCAAACCACTTGATGATTTATAAAAACATTGATAAATTACAGTAAATAGTCTAACCACAGAGTAAGTTATTCTGGTCCTTACTGAAACATTTGTATAACAAACCAAGTGCAGAGTCACTCAGAGTTGGTAAGTGATTCACCAACCCTGCAATGTCTGTAATGTCTGTAAAAGTGATACCGTTATTTATCACGCACTCTTATCGGCCAGACATCTAAGTGTGTCTCTGCTGAGGGGATTCAAGCTCTAGCATCTTAAAACACATTTGATGGAGGAAATAAAATGCAGATATTGTATTTTAAGAGCAGCAGTATTTGTGTGTCTCTGGAACAAAGAAACTGCTAGCGTGTACTGTTACGACTAATAGAGGGCAAGGGAAGAAAATGTCTCAGTGTTTTGGAACCACAAATGATCACCCTGCCTCACAGCCTAATTACTAGTTTAGTGGGATATATTAAGTGGAATATATTACACATGCCTTAAACTAAATATTGAATTCTGCACTATAAAATGCCAAGACCTTAATCATAATGCTGAGTAACGGATTCAGGCAACTGCGAGAGCCTTGAGATGAAATGAAGCAACTGCAAAATCTGAAAGGCATTGGAAGTGATCCTCTGGCCTAACTAGTATAACGATATAAAACAAATAAACGGATGAACGGGTAAATTAATAGATTTCAAAATCCTTAGGAGACATGTCAAACTGGATCCAGAAGCTCTGTCATGGCCTATTGCAAGCATTCAGATGTCTGAGAAGAATCTAATTTCCTATCAAATGTTCTCACAGCGGAAGGATCAAGAAAAGGAAACGTAGAGCGAAAGGGAGGAAGGGTTATGGAATGACACTTGAAATCAAACAGAACTGAAGCTATTTCTGTGGAAGACTGAGACCTGAGTGAAAGATAGTTATTCTGTTCTTTGCACAGTATTTTCAGTTAACAGCCACTTACCCTGTTGGTTTCTGAATTTTAGCAGCTATCGCTAAACAAAAGCAGAAAATTACAGCAATTCAGCTGCAAGCACACTCTGCTTCTCTGGATCTCCAACCACAAACTTAGCATCTAATGAAAAGTGGCTTGAGAGCAAACTCTAATGTGAAAATGGTGTGGTCAGCTCTACTCAATTTTTCACTCATTGTTTTCCGCTCTTTCTCTCTTTTATTTTTTATTTTACTCTCAGTAAAATTCATTGTTGTAGGACTGGGCAAAAGCACACCTGGGTAGAAGTGGTGTAAAGCAATAAAGATGATTCATCTCCATGTATTTTTGATATATGCTACTGGCTGCTTGGATCCTTAGCTTTGCTTTCACATGAGTCTCTGAGATTGTATTTGTATCTAAAGTATGTGCACACGTACACATTTGATATTACACTAAAGTGCTTTTGCGCTAGAAAATGATTACCTTTTGCCTTTTTTTTTTTTTCTCTGTAGGTTTCCCCTACTAAGAGTCAGTTGTGAAGTATTATTTTACCATTACCAACATACAGGATTGCTATTTAGCTGGCAAAGTGAAATATAGATGCTGTGTAGCAATATTCCATGATGCATGGTGACAGATTGTGTAAATATTTTCTCATGATTTTTTATTTATTTATTTATTTTACAGTTTTCTTAAAACACTAATAATCAAACGTGTGAGTGTATATATTTGACCATACAATACACAATGAAATCAACATGACTCCATTTAGGCTTAATGGATGAAGAGTTCACCTTATTTTGTTTACTACTATAGGGCTAATTTTTAGTTAGCTACTTGAAAACTGATTTTTAATACTGCACTTTATCTCTTTTTCAGACAGACACTTTCAAGAACTTTTATCAAGCTCAATAAAGGTTTAAACATGTCACACAAACTAGGAATTGCTGTATAATGAACAGTGACATACAGTAAATAGTATGTGACATTTCACATAGGTTTCATATAAATAATTGTTTCTTCTTGGCCACTTATGATTAACACAAACCAGCATGTGGTTTTCTGTTTTACTACCCATATTATTACAGTGGTTATCAGTACATTTACGGTAAAGCAAATTTGGTAGTTCAGGTAGACTAGTATATTAGTATATTATCACCTACAGTATGAATTGTAAGTTGTAATAAATACCTGTAATACCTAAAACATTGTCACCATTTTAACAGTGAATTTCGAGCAACCACAGCTGTCATTTTTTTAAGAATATGTGTATGTAGTAATACTGTCATTCACACACTCATACACTCTCTATACTGTTTTTCAAAAGTATATACTTACATGGTGATTCATGTAAAATGATTCAGCAGTGTCTTATATATATATATATATATATATATATAATTTTTTTGTTTAATTTTTTTGATTTATTTATTTATTTATGTTTCTATATTTTCAGGAGCTTCCTAAGAGAGATATCAAGTACTGCCTGCTGGTCTGGTGGCTGGCTTTAACAGATTTGTTGAAGAAACTTGGGTTCTACCCTGGTGTATATTGAGGGGAGGCATATCAACAGCATCTAGTAAGTGGTTACACTTTATTTTGATAATCCACATTACTCAACAAACTATCATTAAAGTATTAATATGTACATTATGGTTAGAGTTAGGGTTAGTAGAATAAGCCGACATGTACTTGCAAAGTTACTTAATCAGTAGAATGTCTGTTAGGGGACCATAAAAATAAAGCACCACTTAATGGCACCATAAGGAATTAACAACACAAAATAATGACAGGACAGATTGCCCTGCCCTAGACTCATCCCATTGGTCAACGTACAACTGGCTGACTTAAGGTGTGTCTGGAGAATATTTACAGGCAAAATACAGTAATTTCAATGGGAATCCATGCAATCGAGAATTCTGCATGAGGGCAAGATTTTCCTACACAGATTTAGTAGTCGGTCATGTAAATTTGACGCATTTACCAATAGAAAGCTATTTGGTTTGAAAGTTTCTTCTGTGTCAACTGTACTTCATACTTATCATCATTATATTGACAATTTTGCCCACAAAACTTGCTAATGTGACAGCACCTTTGTAATTGCCTCTTGATATTTAGCTGGGAATGGAGGAAATGTTGTAGAAACACTGAAACAATTACACATTTCACCTTTAAGTACAGGCTTGATTCACCACAGACAGTGTGAGATTCCTTCTAGCTCTCCTCCATCTTCACTTTCTCCTCAGGCACTTAGAGATCAACTCTCAAGACACAAAGATGTAAATTCCACTACATCATAGAGAGTGCTCGTACTGTACAAACAAATGGGGTCAAGTGTTTAGCTCCATCAAAGCGCAATTTTAAGGATCTCCGAGTGTCATTCAAACATTCACATTACAGTGCTGGACTCACCCTAAACAAAAGTGTGATGAAGGCCAAAACTTTTAGTACTTATACCATAATTCCACAACTAAAAGTCAGATATAAAAATAACTGCTTTCAAATTAATGATTGCTATTTGAGGCATAGAAACTAGAAGGCTTTTAAAAAGTGGCAATGTAACAGGAAGTCATAACCTCTAAACACTACACGTGCTCGTGATGGACCTGGGAATTGAGATGCATATCTATTCACTTCAAAGTTCTGCCATCAAAGCCTTTCCCGATGCTGTCACGGAGAAAAGAGCTTTTTGGTTTCTCATTACCCAGCAGTACTTCCCCTGGTCAGCGATTGTGCTCACAGGGCGAAACCTGACTCTTAATTGCCATTCAATTACAGAGACTAATCGGTGGAGGTGTTTCGCAAACAAAAATCCCTCAGCCTGGCTCACTGCAGTGCATGGCTAAAGAGCTGATTTGTATTCTAAAAAGGTGACTAATGCTCATGCCGCTTTCTCCTTCCCTGCCTCCCGCACTTCCTCTGAGAGGTCTGGATTATGAATATGCTAACAGTTGTGGCCAGGGTTCTTAGTTATGGAGGTGAGGGGAAGCCTTTGCTTTTGCCACCTTTGAGATGTTGATGCTGCTGCCACCACCGCCACCGCTCCATGTTAGTGGAAAACTACAGTTACTAACAGCGAGAGAGCGACGGTGGTGGAGTCTCATAAGTCGGACTACAGAGATGAACGCCATTACACTTTCTCATGATGTTATTTCAGAAGAGCCCAAGGCTCCACCACTGTCTGTTCTGCAGCACGTGCCCTTGGAGAAGAGAACCGAGTATCACCTTACTAGGGCAAACAAGGCTCAGCACTCTACTTATATTACCTAGAACAACATGAAGGTTAGATGCCTAAAGGCAACAGTGTGTGCCTTGTATTCCCTGCATACCTCGATTATCCACTCTATGAGGCGTATTCGTTTCCAATAGAACATCAACTTCCGTCAGACAAGTCAAACACAGCCGAATGTTCTGATAATAAACTCTAAAAACGTATACGGCACCATTCCTAGCACTAATTCGCATAAGCAGGTGTGGCTACATTTGGTGTGGCGTGTGTTTGAGGCGCTCAACCAAGCTTTCGAAACTCATTACAGCTTTAGCCATAATTATTAACCACGAGAATCAGCTTTTGCACATGCCTGGTAATGATAATTCCTCTCATTATTCATCTCCGCTAACACATTATCCTCCTGTTTATTCATGCAAGCACAAATATGGGTGAATTAATAACAATCTGAAAATCACCCCAGCCAGTCTGTGCTTTTCCTGCCATACCCCCCACAAAAAACTCCACTAAATAAATTAAATAATAACAAAAATGAATGCAGCAATAAGACTGTGTTAATTTTTATGAATAGATGTTTAAATGTACTGAAAAATGAATAATTTCCTTCCGCATGTATTGTAGATGATGAAATTGAAACTGAAAGCAATACAAGAATAATATTTGAGCAATTATTAAGGAAATTCAGAACAACTAAACAAAAGTTGACGGATAATCAGTTCAAGGAGACGTACATGACAGTATTAAACGGAGTCACTGCAGGGTCTATGGAAAAAACTCTTGCATGACTGACTTTAAAATATTCAGCCATGAATGATGATTCCTGAGTTCTATAGCCTCTCAATTGACTTCTTGGGTGTCATTTAACACAGTTTTCCCCTCTTTACACATCAATAACATCCTAATTATGTCTTCAGTTATTATGCTATTCCAATAAGCACTTCATAGCTTCACTGTATATCTGTATAAGAATACTAATGACTAGGTTATAAAAACACTGACTAACGACAGCTGCATCTCCTCAGAGCTTCAATCACCAGCAACACACTTCATCCATTATTCAAATGTACAAGGCTAAAAAAGGCCCCATGTCTTCTCTTTTGTCTCACGCACAAGGCCGCAGAATATTTCTGCCAGTGTGTAAGACGTGCTTGCATATTTTTCTTTTAGCAGCTATGTTACAAAGAGGTGAATGGTGAGGCGCTGCCAAAGCCTCTCATTCCCAAACCTTTTCATTTCCTGGAAAATGGAGGACTAGTCAGGGTTTTCAGACAGCCCCGTCCCGGAGGATCCAGGGAGCAGGAAACTGCGGTGTCTGGAATTGATTTGAGGCAAAGGGAAAACAAAATACTTGGGATTCCTGAGGTTTGGGGGACAGCAGGCAAAAAGTCATGGATCCCACCAATGCTATGTAGGGAGACAGTGGAGTGAGCTAGAAATGAGACTATTATGCTACTGTGACAAACTTGGGTGGATTTAGGGAGCCATTTCAAGTCCCAGAGCCCAGACAACGTATCGTATCATGCAACCTTCACTATTTAAAGTCACTAGGCATATTTCAATAACGTCCCCCCTTCTGAATTTCCTTGTAGGATGTTTATTTTTTTTAAAACCACTCTTTTTACTGCTTGCATCTGCAAGCTTCTTCCTAACTGAAGCCACTTGACTGACAGCTTTATTGTTTGACTTTTTCAGAGATGATTGAAACGCAAATGGTGCATTGATAAACATCACTCAAATTTTAATACCTTTTCACCAAGCGTCTCCTTTGAGGAGAGGTTAATTCATTGAATTGGTAAACAGAGAAATTAAACCTCAGTGCCATTTCAATAGTGTGCACAACAGAAAAGGAAAGAGACTGAAAATGATTATCCAGCTGCTCTGGCATAGAACTGCATGCAACTGCGAATGAAATGGAGGCATGTGTGTCACATTAAGTCAAAAACTATATAATAGTCTAAAGCTGGGTTAAAACCGATCCAATCCCACAATGTATTTCATATATATTCCAGTTTTTAGAGAATGGGTGCAAATTGATTTGCTTCTTTTGTTCATTTGCATAGGCTGTACAGGTTATAGGCCTATACAACAGTTAGTTTTGGTCCTTGAATCTGATTGGCTGAGAGGTCTTTCCAACCATGAGATACTTCCCAACATCACCATGGGAATATATGTTTACTCACTGTTCACTATCTGATCAATATAAATACAGATGAAATACATGGGAAGGATTACTTTGAAATTGTCCTTAAAAGTCTCTGAAAACTGTAGACAGTTTTCTCTGCCAGGATTAGGGCTATCAAACATGGCAAATTTGGGGTGGTTATTGGACTGGCTAGCTAGCTAGGGGTTAAAAGGCTAAACAACTATAAACTTAAAAGTGAAAAGAAATCAATTGTTTTTAAATTAAAAATGTTCAACTACTGACCAGTTTAGTAATGACTAATAAACCTTTTTTCATATAATTATGTAGAAATCTTGAAATTAATTAGAAAATTAATTAGATCTTTAAACTGTGACTCTGCTGCCCTGGCAGAGATGTGCTTCTCTGCCACTTCTCATTTTTTTCGGAAAATCTCAAAGGTAATGACGGAAATAGTATTGAGAGTGATATATTTAGATTTTTATATAACCTGGACACATAAATATCAAGACAAATTAAAATATTATTTTTAAAGTTCTTAATAAAAGGGGCAAATGAGTTTTAAATCAAATGTAATATAGATTAATTTAAAAGCCTACATACAAGACAAGTCTTATAATTAGAAAATATATAAAGAAACATTAAAAAGCTATTAAAATCCTTAAAGGACCTTGATCCTTGCTCCGGCAACATTTGCTGGCCATAATGGAGGAATAAGTAGAACAAAATTTTATCCAGCTGTTTCAGCAGTAAGTAATTTTATGGAAAATGCAACACTGCAATTTAACAAAGTGACAGTTTGGCACATTGAAAGTTAATGTTTCGCCTCCCAACTGCCGCTCCACTGTGTGTCTGTCAGTCATTGGTTGTGAACCACCAACAAGTTGGATCTCCTCCAGCTCCACTTAATTATTCAATGGAAATTTCAAAGAAGTAACTATAGTTACAAATAAATGCAATTGAAAAGCTTAAAAAAGAGTGTTGAGTGATATTATCACTATTCTTCAATACCATAAGCAGTCCTAACACAGTCACAACAATATCAAATCCACATAAAATGCTAATTCATGTCACATATCTGTTGTACCTAGCCGAATAACCTTTAAATCGCCGCAAGGCCTTATCATCAGGTCTCTTCTGTTGAGGAGTATCTTCCCCAACCAATCCTTCACTGAATTGAGCATTACTGCCTTTAAATCTCACTCAGTGCTTTTTCACCTTTACATAATGACCTTTTCACACACATCCAGACACACACGTGAATGTGCCTCATGGGGCTTTCAACGGCACTTGACACAGTCCACCATTTCAAGAGCAGCACAAAAGGCGGCCCGTCAGCCTGGTTGATTCTGACCGGAGCTCCCAGGCCCCAGTGCACACCGTCATGCTTACTGTGCAGCAGAAGAAATTAAGAAGATAGTAATTTAGCAGGTATCAAAGGAAGCAGGGCAATCCTCTCTTTATTCTAGCAAGTTGGAAAATGTGATTGTTAATCCTCTGGGGCTTGCATTTGTTTTGTGTCTCTGAGTTTGATTCCTGTGGGATTTATGAATCATTATAATCCCACGACAAGGGAGTTCTACTTTATTTATTTATCTGGGCCATGCATTTATGTAGTACATGTAGAATATATTTAGTTTTTTGTTTTTGTTTTGTTTGTACTGATTTTGACAAAATGCACTATTATTTAATTACCCGTATAATATGTATAAGTCATTTTTTAAGTACAATACTTGAAACACTTTTTAAAAAATTGAATTCTTAAGGTACCATTATAGACTATATTCTGCCAGAGCATCTGTTGTTTGTAGACTAACTGTTACGTTTCAAATTTGAGTGTACAAATGTGATCAAAGTGGCCCAAATATCAGCAATTGCTTTGAACTATATTGATTTGTCATTTTTGTATCTCAGTTTAATCAAAACTCTTGCTTACAATCAATAGTTCCAGTGGGTCTGAAAAACACCCGTGGCACATCAAAATCCAGGAAAATCCTTCTAGGGGGACGAATTGGATGGATGGGAGGCTGTTTATCTATTCATAGCAATAAACCGCAAACTAGTTGGGTCTTCTACCATGGCAACAAGACAATAAATCTAGTCGTTTAACCTGCATGGCTTGAATTAAATTTATAATCTCTGTTTAAAATCCAGAAGGCTAAGTGTTTTGTTTCGATGCCTGATCCTTCGGTCAATGGTTAAAGACAACAGAATCATTATCATCTGCACTCCTCCATAAATGCCACCAGCGCACTGATTTATCCTACGCCGGAGCCAGGGTCAGAGGTTAAGGCTCAGAGGGGGGCTAACTACCGCAAATGTTGACATTAGCATCCAACTCCCAGGGCATTTGCTTAAATCAGGCATCTCTCCTATTTTTTTCCTTTTTTCTCACATTGTAGACGGGACAGGATTAGTGTTTGCTGACAATCTTGACATATGGCAAAGCCAAGCTACAAGCTAAGATCAAAATCACACCATGCGTTATTTCTAGATCGTGCTCAAGCAAAAGAGTTTCATAAAACTGCAAGGTTGCTAAAACAACTAGAAGTCAGTGCTCATTAATACAAGTTGCTCTGTGAGAGTGTGCATCTCAACTGTGATGAGAGCTGTCACATCTTGATGCAATAAAATAATGGGAGGGGAACGCTTGCTTACCCACAGGAGTCATTTTCTGAACGCTGGTTTGAGGATGTGCATTCTTTAACCACCTGACATTTACACGCATCACACATCAATCAGTCAAACTAATCCAATCAACAGCTACACCCTACCAGATGCATGGGGAAAACTGAATCAAAATGTAGGCCATGCTAACTTCAAATGTTTGACAATACATTGTTTTAGTACAGATCATTTGAAATTCATATCCTAGCATTTATATAATCAAATAAATAAATAAATTAAAAAATAAAAAATAAACCAGATGCAATATCTGCACAAAAACAGGAGGAAAATGTCAGTCTATAATGTAATGGCAGCAGTTCTCCCATGAATTCCACAGTCTGCATGTGTGTGAATCCTTTTGGCAAACCTTTTGTTGTGAGGGTCCCACAGTGGCTGTTTGATTCACAAAGTTCATGCTGCGAAAGAAAAAGAAAATGTACAATTCTATCCTGGCAACTCATGCAGAAAAATCATTTAGTTAAATGGACGGGTTTGCCTTTCAAGCCTATAAAGAAGCAAGTCGTATATACGTAAGTGCTGTGCCTAACAGGACCAGGGGAATCATTGTGGTGTGGGCCAGGTTGCTAAGTATTTGCAATTTAGGATCATATTCGTAAGGTCTCGTGTTTAGGTTTTTCCTTTCATTTGTTACCTATACATGCAATTCACTTCTGTTTCCAGCTGAGATTAACACTAGTGATAGTGAAACATTATTTCTTTTCACACAAATTATGATTATGGGGCAGATTACTGACTAATAAAGACTTATTATCGAGGGGTGAGAACCAGAAGGGCGTAAGTGACATTTTGGGTGAAATATATTGAGATATTGAGAACCAAAAGACTTAACTCTGAACATACCTGTTGGTTTTTGTTTTGGCCCTCCTCTAAAGTTGGTGAAATGTCACTTACGCCCTTCTGGTCCTCACCCCTCGTTATGTTACTTGAACAATACAATGTTATGATATCAAAACATTTTTACTATAGTATGTGATTTTTAAACTAGCCTAATAATTTTGATGTTTGCATCACCAGCTTCATATAGCTATGGCTTTTTAATGTAGTGAACTCAACTGGTAGAGCATAGTGTAACGGAGGCCAGCGGTAGGTGCTGTGCAGGTAAACCTCACTCCCCTGATCTCAAGAGACGCACTAGCGACTGATACTAGTGGCTGCAGTCTTTAGCCTCCTTGTTAGTGCGTCCACCTCCCATGCCGGAGACCCGGGTTTGAGACCCACTCGGAACGAGAACGAGGTGTGGTGGTGAGGACCCAGGAGAGAGGGGTTACAATTGCCCTTCCGATATTTATTTTCAACCAACCAATGTAATAAAACATTGCCAAATTCATCTGTTTTGGATAATATCGAATGCTCTTTTAATGGCACTCATTGGACATTTTACTTTGAAAGAGTCTCAAAACATGTCAGAAGCAACGCAAATATCAATTTGCAGAAATGCCGTTACATTCATTTTTGTATTTCTTTTTTAAGAAAAGAAAAACATAAATAAAAAACTACTCTTTCAGGTGCTGCTACTTATCACAGCCGAGTTTGTTCTGCAAAACCTTTCTGACAAATACATCACACACTAAGTGCTTGTTATGACAAACTGAAGAAACCCTCAGTCTTTTAGCCAATTATAGAAAGGAAAGTATTGAGATAAACTCACTATGGCCTTCACCCTTACATGTCTCTACATGCTAGAACAGTGGCTGAAGATGAAGAAAGGTTAAACTATTAAATGCTATATGCTCTGGGCCACAAATGGCTCCTGGTGACATATTGAATTTCTTTTAGTGCTACACTAGCATCAAATCAACTTTGGAGGAGGCAGACTTACAGTCACTTCTCTGAACTCGCTGAATATCAATGATGTCCGCTGATTCTGTACAGTAATGAGAGAACATGAGAAATGTTCTCTCAGCGGGGAGTATTGGAGGAAGGGCACAGGGGAGTTTGAATTAACAGATATAGCAACTGTCAGGAAATATGACTGGCCTAACTAATACTGTAAGCAGACACTTTGTCTGAAAAATCTAATTCAAACTAGGGATGTGCATGTATTTTTAAAATTGACTTGTTGGTGGGTTGCCTGAATGACTAGACGACTAATCGACTATGTAATTACGCTGGTTTCACGTTCACTTGACCCCAATGGAATGTATTCCTTCTACATAAGATGCGTTCAAAAACAGCTAGATGGAGCGCAGCATATGGGAACAGAATGTGCTTTTAGATGTTGGACTTTTTTAAAATTGGCATGCTGTCTGAATGTGTACGGCTTTAGTGGTGAGGGAATGAATTTTAAGACTTAAAATTTTACGAGAATGCTTTATAAACTGTCTAACAGCTAACATGCTGTCTAGGACACCACACTGTCAGCATGCTAATTAACGAAAAAGAAAACCTTTTAACTATTTGGTTGTTGACTAAACCTAGGGTTTTCAAACTTGTTGATTCCACAAACCCCCCATTTATGAAGCTCTTGTGATGCGTCAGATTTGGACGCATATCTCTAAAGCTTTGATACAGATGCTTGTCAAGACGTGCAAATGCAAGTAGAAAGAAATCTGCCAGCACATATATCCAATCACAGCCCATTGAGTTTTGCTGTTCCCCAGCTGCAAGACCGCAAATCTTAAGGTATGAGAAGGGTAATTAACAGCCTAGTCGTGAAGCCTGGCAGAGCAAGTTATCCACGTAATTACAGCGAGTAGGACCTCCGATCAGTCGTCTGCTTTAAAAAAAATGCTCCAACGTTCCTTCACATAAACATGAAGACCTGCCAAAAAAATAACTGAGGTACGCATTTCAAGTAGAGGTATCTCTTTAACTAAGCAAAGACGGTGTGCGTGTGCATCTGACGGCTCTGTTTTGTTTTGTTTTGCTTTGTTTTGTATGAATGTGCTGCATTTTTAATGTAAAATATCTTGTGTGGTACAGCCCAACCTCAGCGAATCAGGACAAAGGATGAAATTGGTTTTGGGCAAACATGGAGCACGGGTGGACAGATTAGACTTGTTTACAGGGTAAATATGCAGGTCACAGCTGTGTGGAGCCGGTGCCACAGTCTTCATCTTTGCCACACGTGACAGAGCATCCTGCCAGACACTACTGTTATTTGTGGCAGAGATGTTAGAGAGAACTAAATTACTCATGTTCAAAGCTGCGTGTTTTCAGGAACTATGAGGAAACAGCGAATATATTTGAGATGGGCCCAATGTTATTCCCACTCCCCCCTTTCAATTTTCAATGTCTTTGTGATTTTTACATATTTTGTTTCATAATTTATTATCACTGTCCAATTACAACTGTTTGAAAACTGTCTGTTCTGAATAGCAATGACCAGAAATGTCCTTGGGACCAAAAAAACAAGTGGACATCTTGTACGGCACCGTAAGAGAATTTAAAAGTCAAAATACGATCAAAGCGGCACAATAAAAAGCAACCTTACAGGATTTGTGAAGAGACAGAACACTCATCTATAGTTCTAGCATCCTAATAACACCGTCTGGCCCTGATTTCCAGCACTTCAAACCAGACAGGGGGAACAAACTGCATAAATAAGCATCCTCAAACACCATGCATGGCGCCCAACACAGACAGCACAAAAACCAATAACTGCCGTCCAATCTCCTACAGACATGAAGAACAATCAAAACCCAGTGTTTCTGATAGGCTGTAAATCAGGCTTTATATGTCTGTATGTGTCTGTGTGTGCGACTACAACAACAAGAGGTCAAAAAAAGAGAAAAAATCACAAACTGTGATTGCATTGGTAATATATGTAACAGTGGAGAGCTGCAGAAGCTTAAGGAAAGCATGGGTCAATGGAACGCTGATATTCCTGGCACCACTTCTCTCTCGAGGGTGATGTTTATGGATAAGCTCTTGAATATGTATTCCACAGATTATGAGATGTGGCTCAGAATGACTGTCCTTTATTTCCCCTTAAAAAGGTCAGTGACCCTCCGTTGCTGGCGATCACCTGACTCGAGGCCAAATTAAATCACTCCACTTTTCCTCCTTGACTGTCATTTATTTTGAAGAAGAGGCTCCTAGTGCATCGTATTACCTGTTTGAAAACCCGCAATTGAGGGAAATTCAATATGCTTTCAACATGCATTTAGCCTCTGCGGGACCGGTGTCAGATTTGCTATTGTGTATATCTGATAAAAAAGCAATGTTTCTCCCGGTATGCTCATCGAATTATTGCAGTTCCACCTATCTGACCCTAATTTTGTAAATCATTAGGTTTTTATTATTTGTCTATAGTTCTTCACATCAAACTGCAAATGATTTTCTCCACTCTGGTGCTTTCTAATAGGATTTGTGCAGCTGCATATTTGATTGTAATAATCTATTTACATAAATCTTTAGAAATGAAGAGAGCTGGAGAACAAGCTGTGAGCATTGTAAATTGCTATTAAATGGGGCTTTGTGCCTGCACAACATCGATGCCCCGTTTGCATAGCCGAGGTGCATTCTGATAAAATCATCATTAATAGAAAAGACGGCCATGCAACGAGCCTAGCGATACATGGGAGATAAACCAATATTTAGATAGGCTGAGAGATAAGTAAAGGACGCTTGAAAAACTGTCTGTCTCCAAGCCAAAATGAACATTAGTAATGAGATAAGCCTGAAGGTAGTCTGGCACCTTTTTTTAATTCCTGAACTTTTGGGGATCACAATTTAGCAGTCAATATAAACCTTGTGATTAATTAGCACTTGAACTTTCATGCTCGTGGTGCATTATGGGTGCCGGGAGCTAAATGAAAGAAACATCATCTCACTAGATAAGGCATCACCCCTTTCCCTATGATAAGAACATATTATTTTTCTTCGTTCATTGGCTGTTGTCATTGGAAAGTGACCTATAGAATGAACTTTTTTATTTATTTACCGAGTTATTTATTTATTTTGCTCTATTTCTTTCAGCGCTCAAAAGCTGTGAGCAGCTGAATGGTTATCTTGATAAGAGTAGGCCCTGAGCTGCATGCGTTGTGACAGCCTCCAGTGAATATCAAGTGACGTGAGTCACAGTCTGCAGCCATTCCGGAGGAGATAAAAAATAAAAAAAAACCTTCCATTATAATCGCCGCCTCCTTTTAAACAGCCATTACCTTGGGGCACAGTAGCCAGGGGTGAGGTAGGGCCGCTGACATACACCCACTGTTGCCCGCCAAATTAAAAGAGGCTCTGGCCTGTGTTTGTGATTACTAAACGCATCCTGAAAAGCCTAATGTGGATCTGACGAGCCTGAAGAGGACGGGATTCCTCCACAGCCTTCTGTGAGTGCGATAATAAATGAAATCAATAAGTTTGAATTATCAATAAACACCACTTTAAAAGGCAACAAAAGTGTAAAGAGTCACTGAAAAAGATGGGGGAAGGGCTGCTGAGAGGGAGATTTTTAGAGGACGATCTGGCTTCTGTATCTCACCCACTCATGGACGCTCCGTTAATCGGCAGCAGTTGAGCCTCATTCATCAAGGCAGTGGCTCTCAAACCCTGCTCACTCCCCTCACTCACGGGGGAGAGGCAGATGTAACTCCCAATGTGTGCTCCATACTGTGGCTAATGACTAAATCTGTCATTTTCAGCATTATAAAGGTTTCTGTTCTTTATGCTTACAATCTCCATCATGCTTGATTAGTTGTGGTATGCTGGATTCAACGGCTTCCTGGTCATTTTCCCCATAATCCCTCCATCTTTTTTCTGTCGCTGCTTCTCTTATATTCAGTTTGGTCTTTGAGTTGATTTCTTTCCCCACGACTCTTACTTTCCACAATCATTTGCCCAATTATTAAGCAGACTACAATATGGAATAATTCATGAAAATGAATTAATCCAGTGGTTTAATGAAAATGAGCCTAGACTCACATACTCTGACTGTATAGACACAGTAATCTTCCATATTACAGTAAGAAGTGATAATGAGATAATATATTACACTGAACTCTCATTGTGTGCAACTTAAAATATAAGACACTATTGGGGAAGCAACTTTGAAACTGTAGATTGCAAAGTTAGAATTTAAAATAGAAAAAAGGGGGTTCATTCATGAATAGAAATAACAGCATTTCTTTGAAATAGAAATATTTTATTAACATTATAAATGTCTTTAAATATCTGATTAAAATGAGTAATTTATTTTAAAATAAATGTACTAAAACCTTTTGAACAGTAGTGTATATTATGTACTACTATTTTATTAGGGTGATAGCATTAAAATTTAAACTTAATTTTACAAAAAAATCTAATAAAAATACTAATAAACTCATTTAATTATGAATAAAAGCAGAAAACAATGTATATAGCAGGTTTAAAATAGTGATAAAACAGCATTTTAATGTAGTAGCTAAAATGAATCATTTATTTGATCAGTGATTTAAATTTATTAAAATGAACTGTGAAAAAGAGAAGTATGATTTTAGTGAATCAGTTCAACATGACACATGCAACAGGAGACAGAGCTTGTCTGAGTATTGCCTCAGCTCATTGATCTGCAGGCATAATGAAATATGATGAAAAACACATTTTTTTCAAAACTGCACTCGGTGAAAAAAGTTATTGTTAGTGTTTTGAAAATAACTGAGCTACGATCATATTACTGAAAAATGTAGTTTGTAGCGTACTACTTTTAGCTAGTTACTTAATAAAACTAAATACACATTTGTGCAGTTTTATTCTCCTCTCTCCCTCATTTTAATACAAAGTCTGTGATCAGCAGCAGTTCGTGAATAAGCTAAAATCGAAGGCCTACAATTTTCTTTCAAGGGGTGCACAAACCTTATTGCATTTCTCCACAGATTTAAGTGTCTTTTTAAAATTTTATCACTGGACTCAGTGAGGTGCCACTAGCCAGTCATAATCTGTTATTGTGTGCCTGAAACCATGTGTGATTAATTTCTCTTTTAAATGAACCGTCCAGCCCGGTTTGGCATTGGGGCCATGATGGAGCCGCACTATAAATGGTTTATGTCATGGCTTTTGTCAAGCGCCTTTCCCCCGCAGCCTCGCTCAGTAATTGAAAAGCCACCTCCGACGGAGGGACTGAGCGACTGTGTTTGCTGCATACTGACGACGGAGACCGAGGGGAAAATGGTCCGAGTGGGTCTTAGCACCTCAGTGTGAATAACTAGGATTTCCAGGGACACCTGCACTGACCCATAATGACCCACCGGGCACCCTCCGTCCTAGCAATAATGTTTTCTGTCTAAGCTGGACGGGAGGTGGAATAACTGGATGACGGAATGAATAACAATGTTAATAACGAGGCTCTCGCCGAGCTTTGTGTTAGTATCAGATGTGTTCATTGTGAATTTGATTTAATCTCAGAGGCGACTATATCTGTCAGTGTGGCCTCAACAGGCATGGAAATCGCTCTCTTTTTTGTCCCTCTCTCTGTGTTCTTAGCCTCAGGATTTGCTTTGCTTGCATACAGAAGGGTTGTGATAAATGATAGCATCGGCCTGCCTTCTTCACCACCTGCATTTATAAATTCATTATATAGGTGCTCACTGGGAAGAGGTTGGCACTACATACATTGCACATGGAAGAAAAAAATAAACACAATTTAAGAAGCAGTAAAAAATATATATTTCATTAAGGTGTTTTGAATGCATAATTGCAATAATGTTTTTCATAAAAGTTTTCTCCCTTATATACCTAAACATTATACCACATTTACACAATGGATGACCTGATCACAAGCAGTGAGCTGAGACAGACTGTTATTTTAATTAAGAACTAAACTTCAAATTAAAATTATTAGGGGTGGGAATCACCAGAGGCCCCACGGTACGATATTATCACGATACTTGTGTCACGATACAATATTATTGCGATTTTAACTATATTGCGATATTCTGCGATATATTGCAATTTATTACCTTTTTCCAATTTCAAATGATGTCCCCAAATGAAAACTATGGCAACATCTGTTTTAACTAAAAAGAAACATTTCTCAGTGTGTTGATCTCACTTAAATTGTATTGTTGCACCGATACTATGCTGTATCGATTTTTTCCCCCACCCCTAATAATTATAGACTTAACAGGTAATTATACTACTACATATATCACTAATTTATTACGATTTTTTTTTTTAAAGAAACTGCATTTATTTAATCAAGATTACAGTAAAAACAGTAATATTGTGAAATAATAGTTACATTATAATATTTATTTCTGTGATGGAAAAGCTGAATTTTCAGAAGCCATTACTCCAGTCTTCAGTGTTACATTACTAGGAATCATTCTAATATGATGTGATGACATATTTTGAAATCAGTGTTGAAATGTTGTGATACATTTTTGACATGATTCTTCCGTTAATACAATTATTTATTTGTAATATAAATGTTGGAACTTTAGAAATGGCTTTATTGTCACTTTAAACAATTTAATGTATCCTTGCTGAATAAAAGTATTAAACTCATAGTAAAAACAACAACAACAACAACAACAAAATATAGTGATCCAAACTTTTGAACAGTATATTATTATTATTATTATTAGTATTATATAGAAAAATAGAATAGAATAGAATAGAATAGAATAGAATCTACCCTAAAATGTCTTAAGATACGATTTAAATCAATTATAAACACAGCAGCATTTAAAAAAACTTATTTTAGCAGTTAACCATCTGGGTCGCATCAGGACAGATTAGTGTTTACACTACCAATTGGATGTGGTCCATGCACCTAAGAATGGAGTGATCAGGTCCCAAAATCTTTTGGACTGTGTTTATCATTGACACATAACCACTTCTGATCATCTCAGATTGATCTTAACACCAGTTCTAAACATTTTCTGTGAAGTCGCTTTGAAACCACACGCATTGTTTTAAACGCTACACAAATAATGCTTGACTTGACCTCAAAGTCAGGCCAAAGGAAACAAAAGATGTCTGCAACCAAGAGTTACTGCTTTCTCTATCCATACCCCACTTCCAGTGACAATATGCTGTGCCCCAAATAACCCTCAGGTGCAGTGCTTTAGAAATCTCCTATTTGTGTGCATGTGGTGACGCGCATGCCTCTATTCTGCGTTAAGACACTTCTGAGAAACAATGCACACCGGCTCCACCCTGAACTGTCCGCATATAAAACACAGCAGAGTTTTTCACTGAAAGTAAAACAAAACCTTTCGCTCTTAAATTTCAGCAGTAACTGTTCTGCTCAAAGTTCAGATTTCAGAAGCAGCATGAAGAAATGAAGTAGCTCAGAGTCGAATTACTTTAATACGTATATGTATGGTATGTAACAAGTGACATATCATCAAGGAGCGTATGATGCAATTCATAAGCAATGGTTTTATACTCTCTAGGCAGCACAGTCACTGCTTTTGCACTTTTATCAGAGCATTCTCGAATGTTACCAAGGAGAACCATTCAAACACAGACAGCTGTCAGGTCAACAATCATACGAGTGGGCATCAAAGAAAAGATGGTTTGCTGTGGGGTAAAAGGTGCATACGGAAGGTGAATGGGCAAATGGCAAAAGAAGAAAGCGACTGTGCGGATGTGAACTGGTCTTTCCGGCATAAAATGAAAGACAGTGTTTTACATGACAGTTGAAGGAGGTACAGCTTGTTTGCTCTTCGTGGGAGTGGTGGGTTGATTTGTATGGATGGTGGTGTTTAGTTTAACCCCCCCCCCATACACCGCACTGTCCTGGTCTCTCAGCAGGGGCCGGACTTCTCCATTACAAGCCGGTTGGGTTTTACGACGGCAACCTAACTGTCATGTTAATGAACGCCTTGCTGGCCTTCACGAGCCCTGTGTCCTTGTGGAAGTGACAAGCAGTGTACAGCCCTTTACCGTTCTCACTGAAAAGGCCATTACATCCTTCTCCTCCAACAGTTGTAGAGCTAATGTTTAACAGCCTAATTAGAAAGGGAAGCGGCTGCTTTTCTTAAAAGACTGTCCACCCATGGGCCACCACAATGTCAGGCAGCTGGAAATAATTTCTGCCTTACTGTAACCTACAAAGCCCAGCAAACAGGGGTCAACAGGATGTGGACACCCCTGCATTAAATTATAACAATTAAAACCTCAGGCTGGACGAGTCCCTGAGGCCCCAAACTATTTACTACAGAGCTTGTCCGTGACAGAAAGAGGTCTAAAATGAGCCTTCCTGACACAACAGAATTTACAGAGGTGTGAAATTAAGTGCAATTTGGCATTACAGTGATCCAGCAAAACCTAAAATGCATTCTTAATGCGAGAGTGAAGAATGATTCAGGGGATATAAGCAATGGAAAAGCTGTTGCATCAAAGACAAACAGCCCCGCAAATAGAACAACAAAGTCCATGCTACAGAGGTAGCACTGTAAAGCTGGCAGATTCCCGAGGGTGCTGGATCCAAGAGTGTGAATGAGTTTACTGATGCAAACCTTCATTGACAGGCACTAAACAAAAATGAGGCGCTAGACGGAGGGACAATTGCTCCTTTTCTGGTGCATTCTGTTTTTGTGGTCTTTTTTTTCCACATTATTCTCTTTTCTTTGAAATCTATAATATATTGCATTTCATTATTCAATACATTTTTGGTTCATTTTACAAACAAAACATACAAAAGTACCAATCAAATATATAAAAATGTGTGAAAATAGATGAGTTGTGTAATCCATTAGAATATAATTTATTTTACTTAATAAGTTTAAAATTATCAGAAATCAACAAAAAGTCCAAATATTTCCATTATCATTTATAAAGTTACACAAAAGAGAACTATATCCTACTAAAGTAATCTTGTTTATACATGTAGTAGGATATTTCTTAATAAACCTTAATATTTGCCAGAGCCACATTTTAAATGTTCAAATTGAATGATAAAGACAAGATTTACATAAAATCAGGATAGATTATCTTGCATACTGAGAATTAATGTTCAGTACAGTTTATGTTTATCCAAAATTATTGAGTATATCCGTACATGTTGTCATGTAGAAAAAGTCATTTCTAGCATTGATTTAGCAGAAAACAACAGGGGAATCCATACACCAAGTTCAAAGTCCAAAATTGAGAAAATATGTCACTGAAGATTTTCATATAAACTGACAACATATTACAAAAAGTGACTGTGTACAAAAGGAAAACAATCCTAACCCTAGAACTGATTTAGTAACATTATGTAAATGTTTTCAAAAATAGTTTCTCAATATGTCTATAACACTTGAACACTTGTGAAAACTTTGAGGCTGTTTGACGTTAGACGGTGGTCAGTTTTGAAGCTTCTGCCTCCTGGTCTCTAAGATCTCGCCGGCAAAGCTGAAGACTGAATCCGCCATTGTGGCTGCTGATAAAGAGATTAGGGCACTGTGAAAGGAGGCGGGACAGCATCGCCGTGCATCTGAGATGCTTAGCTGAAAGGCCCATTGTAGGCCCAGTACACATCCTGCCTTCCCAGAGTACTTGACAACCAAAACAGCCAACAACAGAATTCCTGTGTCAAACAAAATGCTCCTTGTCTACCCAAAGGTTTATCTGCCTCATTTACAAATGTATGCCTTTGTGACCAAACCGCTTCCCATTAACCCAGCCACTAGAAGCAGAACTAAATAAATTATTCACTCGTTCCATGCTATTTTTGTTGATCTCAGGGTTGAAAAACGAAAATGACACAAATAACGTTTGGAGAGATGGACTGACTGAATGCCTCTCTCTTTAAGATGTCAATAGGAAGGAAAACCAGGATTCGAGAACATGTGCTGGGACTGTCCCGCTACTCTTTTGAGTGCTTTTTCTCTTTCGCCTAAAAATTTAATTAGCATATCAAGTCAAAAGAATATACATTATAGAACACCAGATGTTCTAAACCAACTGAGTTCATACACATTTCTTTCTTTCTTTTTCTTTCTTTCTTTCTTTTCTTTCTTTCATTTTCTTTCTTTCTTTCTTTCTTTCTTTCTTTCTTTTATAAAAAAAAAAGATTCATCCTTATTGATTTAGCTGCAATTTCCCTCTGAGGAAATGAGCTCTTCAGATAGTTAAATTTAGCTAAATACATGTAATCAATCATGCATCTTGTCCCATTATAATTCCTTGAAAAACTAAGAGGTATAATAGAGAAAATAATATAATTTACATATCTTTTCAAGTCCTCAGATCCTGGCAGAGAAAGGGACACATCACAGCCTGGATCTGGGGCCCTGCGATTGGCTAAAGTAAATAAAATTACTGATTAGACACCCCTGGGATTATTTTTGCATCATAATTCATTCGAGACAGATTTCCATCCAAAAGTTAATTTGAGACATTGGAGATCGCGGGTACATGGCTGTGAATGCCAAGGACTACAGAAGGTTATCAGTGCCGTACTTGTTAAAGTCCCGGTAGTACAAGCTCAATTTATTCTACTTATTATGTATAAACACAAAAATTGGAAGCCTTTATTCATATACCTCACCTGAAATATTGTCCCACCAGGTTATTCAACAAATTATTTTATCTTTCACATCATCTGTTCCATAAACCTACTTTTCTCTCACCATTTGGGAGTTGTTGTTCCTCGCAACCTTTTCCCCTGTTCTTTTGGTAACTGAGTTATAATTGGCCTGCTTGTCATTCACTGTTGACAAAGCCCCATTGCAGCTAGATTTGGACCTCTTGTTTTCTCTAAGTGAACCAGCTAAACACTAGCATTGTGGCCAGCTCTTTAGAGAAGGCTGCCCATCAGATGGTCAGTGGAATGGAACATAGCCTGATTCTTCACACACCATTTTGTCAGATTAGGGATTAAAAGGGATGAATATTTTATAAAGGCCACCAAAATGGCCAGGACCGCACAAAACTGAAGCGCTAAGTGTGGGAGGTAATGAGTTATGTCTTTTTCCATCTCTGCCAAAAGAAATGACCATGTCCTCTGTGGACAGAATATATATATATATATACAAAACAAACAAAAAGCTCTTTTGAAAAGAAACATCCAGTGCAGCCATCCATAACCATACACATCACACGCGTCAAATTCATTTTGTTTTGGTGGATTTTCTCCGTCTTTCATCAGATAAGGGAAAAAAAATGGTAGTAGAGGGGAGATGAGTGACAGAAACAAGGCTGATGAGGTGGTAATATAACATGGAAAAAGCTCAGGTTATGGCTGAGTGGAGGCCAGAGCTCTGAGATGAATTCTGACGAAGGTTGGCGGAGATAGAGGGCGCAAAAGAGTGGGCAGTGATGAAGAGAAGTAAGAGATGACTGACTGAGATAGACGGGGGAAAGTTCAGACTCTTTTCTTGCAGCAGTCTGACATTTACAGGGCCAGTTTGGAGGTAAGAAGCTGGAGGAAGCTCTTGACCTCCACTTCATTACAAGCCCAAAAGACCCTCCACCACATTAAATATTGAGAACAGGTGAGGCAGCAGCTCTGAAGAAATACAACAGAGTAAAAGGACAGCAAGCAATGAGGGATGCATTGAACTGTGATAACAGCAATGCACTTTTCCTCCCTCTCTTCGTCTTTCTTTCTCTACAGCAAACTTAAAATCCAATTTCATGCCTCATGTCTTAAAGTGAGTTAATTTTAAGAGTTTTCCCTTTCACTATTTTGTTTATGCATATCAACAATCTGCAGCAATATTCATTACCATTAAGTAGGAAACAATAAGCTACTTGAACATTGCTATGAAAACTCGTGTGATGGTGCAGCGCTTGCAAACCGCAAGAGACAACTAGCTAAGAGACAAATACCAAGTATTAGCCTCTGTCATCATGACTGGCATTCTCTGTCTTTTTCCTTTTGTTCTGGTAATTTCTGGGCTGGTGAGGCAGCAAATAAATATTTAAAGACAGAATAACGTAGCGATTTACGCACCCCACGCATTCAGAGACAACCCTCCAAAACACGTCGAGCGAAATTACAATGATCAGGTTGTGAGTCAAGGTGTGTTCTTCCCTATTGTTTCATTACGTTCGAAGACTTAATTAGACAAAAGAACAATGAGTATACATCTCAGGGAAAAGTTTAATTGCACCAAATCGTACATTGCCAATAGCACAATGAAGGATAAAAGGAAGAGAGTTGGAGTAAGTATTAGCGTATTATGCAAATGCATCACCATATGCCACCAGATAATGAACCCAGAGCACTTAACACTCTGATTGCGGGCTATGGGTGATCTGTAAATTAAAAGACGTTAGCTCACTTTCAGAAGGAACAGGAGGGGGTATTTGTGATCCATTTGTGCCGGTGTGCTCTTTCTGATTGGTCTATGAGGAACACAGCCCGTGCTCATTGTCTTCAGTGCCTTGAATATTAATGTTATTGTGCATTATGGCTATGCTGGGCTTAAACAGGGGAAACCCAACAATTAGCTTTATTGCAGATGCAAAGAAGGAGTAATGGAGCGTGTCATTGCAGATCAGTTCATCCTCCCACCCCTTTCTCATTCCAAAAAACGGAAGAGTTGCAAACCTGTGAAAAACCTCAGCAACACTAACCAGATGGCTGGTATCTGGACTCACAAATAAGCTACTTGTTTACTTACAGGAATTCATGGAACGGCAGGAACTAGTGCATAGAAAACCATATTCATGCAACCACATGTTGTTGTCCTTATAAAATAAAATATTCCTGTGCTTCCTATATCTGACCCATCACGTCTGTTTTATCAGTGGTATAACGGCTGGAATTCAAACTGAGAGGGAAAGGGGGGTGGCACTTCTGTCGTAGGATACATTATTGAAGAAAAGGTTACGTGTCCCATGTCTAATTGCGCTGTGTGGAAATGGGTTCAGGATAATGCTATCTGCTATTTTGCGGCCAACAAGCCTGAGAGAAGAATCGGGCCTATTACTGGCCATACACCTAAGACACATCACTTATGACCAGTGCTTTCTTTCTAAAGGTCAGCTCTGTGAGAATGCAGCAAGATTTGGTATTTTGGATTCATTTCAACAAAAATTATTTCAAGAAGTATTTTAATGACTGGGTCTATAGGACAAAATATCACTGGCAAAATTAGCCTCTTTAAATATATTTAAATATTATATAAAGTCCACTTTTATAACAACGATAAGACTGAATACATTAAGAAAAATAGGCTACAGATCATGCCAATCCTAAATGTACTATCACTATTAGTAAAGCCATGTGAAGCAATACCACAAATATATATAAAAATAAAACTACCTGGTCTCATGGCAAAAATGTAACTGGGGCACTTTTTCGCGAGACGTGAAATACATACCAATAAGTACATATCACTGCAGTTTCCAAAAGAAATGAACACTAGAGGCAGTAAGACGCTGACAGATTTTATTCCTTTTCACACAAATTTACAGAGTTTCGATTAATAAAGCGTAATTTTC